>NC_056723.1:1917584-1932584 GCF_018831695.1 Puntigrus tetrazona | reverse complement strand
AAAGAATTGCTTCACTTGTTGTGATTCAATTAAATAGCTAGCAATCATTCGTTTTTAAAAGACTCGTTTTATCAAATGCTTTGATTCATTTGAAATACTGTAGCGATTTGTTCATATAAATGATCTGTTTGCTTAAATTGAACTGTCTAGATGCTCGTGTGAATCGATGTAGTAAAAGAACAGTTTGCTCAGTTCAAATGGGTGATTCAATCGAATTGTCGAACATCGCAATTTGCTCACAGGGCTTGAACTTTTTGATTAAAAATATAATTAAAGTATTTTGCTCTTATAAATCAGCCGGTTCATAAATGATTTACTGAATTAGTATTTTGAACTGATTAAGTTAATTGAAAAGTCCAAAGTTATCTAAATGATCCAAACTGCTCAAATGATTCACGTGTTTGAACCATTTAATTAAATAAAACGTTCTGAACATAGTAATTTGAGAAGTAAATGAGCAATTGATTGGACGTCCGTGATCATATGAATCAATATTTTGGCCATCTAAAACAAAAAATTGCTCAAATGAATCTATATTTTTTTAACTGAATTGTATGAATGAAGCTCATGTGATCTGCTCATATGAATCACTGTTTTTAATTGGCTAATTTACACCTAGCATCTGAACCATCTCAGTTGCTCAACTGAATCAGTAGTTTGAACATATTTATTTATAACGATTCCTCCAAACCAAATTACTTGCTCAAACGAATCAGTATTTTAATGAACCAATCACTTAAAACCTTTGAATTAAATTAGTTTTCTAAACTGACTTAGCATTTCAATACGATATATTAAACTCATATAACATGCGATAATCAATATGTTGAATCAGATCACTAAATTGAACTAAGAAGAACCACTAAAAGAGTCGGAGAACCACTAAAAGAGTTGAATCAAACTGTTTTAACAGAGCTATATGCTCACTTGAATCAGTGAGTTGAACCGGTTGCTTTAAATGAACCGTACAAACCGTCTCATCTGCTTTATTAACTAGTTAACTAGTATATATAAACAAGTTCGTTCGAATGAATCATTCGTCCCAGTTATATTATTTTGCTACAACTTAGACTCCTCCTGCATGGCTGTCAACACATTCTTATCAGCCCGCTTGAACCGTTCCTTCTCCTCCTCGCCTTCATTTTTTTCCAGATGTCACTCTTTAAACCCATCTGTCACTCTCCCCATATATTCCTCCCGTGTTTATGGACTGAAATCGGACAGGAGCGAAAACGCAGATGTGAACGTGGTGTGCGACCGAACTCCGACTGTTCCTTGGCCCGCAAGCGCTCATTTAGCAGAGGTTTGCTCAAACAGAGAGTTGGATGGGAATTTCGGCCGTTGTGACCAGACAAAACCATCATTTAGAGGATTCACCTAGAGCGTCGAGCTCTGTTTGCATAGCTGCTCTCTCTTTATGTCTGTGTGTGTGTGTGTGTGTGTGTGTATGGATGTCTTGGGCATTAAAATGAGTAGTTTGTGAAGGCCTGGCCTGAGTAATTGGCACCGTGTGTTGGATGAAGGTCGTACGAAGACCGCCTCAGAATCCCAAGTAGGGATGGGAATCGTAAGTGATTCTGCTTCCGATTTTATTCTTGATTCTTCTTAACTTTTAGATTCAGTACTTAATGAATGATAAAACTGTGTTCGCTGTCCATCATTTACTCGGCCCCGTGCCATTCCAAACCCGTAGGACTTACTGTCTACTTCCTTCTGAAAAAACAAATCAAACGTTAGCTTCTAGAATATGCAAAAAATATTTTGTTAATTATTTCGTTTAGTTGGTTAGTAAGTTGGTTGGTTGGCTATTTTTGTTTTTATTTTTATTCGTTGTATTTTTTAGACTGTCTTTTATTTAGCTTTTTGACTGGTTCCTGATTTGCAGTCCTGAAACTTACAGAAATTCAGTATTTATTTACTTTTTCACCAGTTTTATTTATTTAGCTTTTTAATTGGTTCTTGCTTACCCTCATGTGCTAGACTGAAAATATTTTATTTTATTTTATTTCAGTTAATATTTTAGGTGGTTACTAGGGGTTGTGGATGATTTTAGGGCGTTGCTAGGTTGTTGCTAGGCAAAGTTTGCTAGGTTTTAGGTAGTTTTTTTGGTGTTGTGGGTGGTTTTAGGTGGTTTATTCTTTTTTTTATGATTGTAGGTTTTGTAAGGTGGCTTCTGGGGTGTCCTGGTAGCTCTAGGTGTTACTAGATGTTTTTTAATTTAATTTAATTTAATTTAATTTAATTTAATTTAATTTAATTTAATTTAATTTAATTTTATTTAATTTTATTTTATTTTATTTTTTTATTTCAGTTAATATTTCACACCCTGTGCACACAGTATTTATTTATTTATTTATTGCACCAGGTTTTATTTATTTAAATATCTTTTTTGACTGGTTCTTCCAGATTCCCAATACCTAAATTGTACAGCATGTGCAAATATTTCCCACACTGAACATTCAACATTTATTTTATTTTAAATTTTTAGTTTTTCACTGTGTGCTCTGCAGTTCGTAATTGCCCCCATACAGCAGCTTCAAAAGAGTGGATGTGACGGGAAACTAGTTGTCATTTTGGTTCTAGAATGGCGTTTTCTCTCCTTTGAATGATAATTAGTGTGCACACGGCCGTATTTAGTCGTATCGCACTCAACAGGCCACTCAGCCTCGCCTGGCCACAAACAGCCCAGAATGAATGGCACGTTCCTAATCAGCAGAGTCTGTGAGGGCCGCTGAGCTGTTCCACATGTGCGAGGAGGAGCGTCAGATCAAATTAGAGGAGGACAAAGCCTCTTTCTGCACACAGGTGTACGGGGAGTGAAGTGTTAAAGAGATCTCTTATGCGGGACGGCCCCTCTCCGAGCGGCCGCTTGAGTGAGACTCTTTGTGCCGATGTAGCGCTTGCGACGTCTGGCACTTGTTCTGTTTGTTTACGTCTGGATCCTAATTGAAAAGGCCGTTTAGGCTGGTCAAGTCGATTCGCACGCAGAACATGCCACACTGTTTGTCACGAAAGCCACTGAATAAAAATTCGAAAAACGTTTCATCTCGCAGCAGCGCTTTTTTTTCAGAATTGCGAGATTTAAATTCGTTAGAAAGTCAGAAGTGCGAGATAGAAAGCCGCTAAAACGTCAAAATCGCCACTTTATAGCTCACAATTAAAACCATAAAAAATTATATTATAACAGAAATTGTTGTACAGATTTCCAAAGAAGGGACACACATTCTTTTACGTGAGAAATTGTTGTACTCATTCGACCTTTATTCTTAAAACATTTTACTGCTGTAGTAATTAATTTACAAAAGTAAATTTACTATAAAGACACACCATGGTTAAAGAGGTGCTAGGTTTTTTGGGGGTGTTCTGAATGGTTTTGAGACATTTTAGGTAGTTAGGTAAGTTAGTTTTGATGCATTTTTAGGTGGTATGGGGTTTTGGTTGGTGGTTTAGATGGTTTGGTTGTTTTAATGGTATTGTAGTTGGTTACTAGGGGTTGTGGATGATTTTAGGGCGTTGCTAGGTGGTTGCTAGGTTGGTTTTAGGTAGTTTCTTTGGTGTTGTGGGTGGTTTTAGCTGGTCTGTATTGTGTTTTGATGATTGTAGGTTTTGTCTTCTCGGGTGTCCTGGGTAACTCTAGGTGTTGCTAAACAGTTTTTTATGATATTCTGGGTGATTGTGGTTGTTGCTAAGTGGTTTTTATGGTGTCCTGTGCGATAATAGGTGTTGCTAGGTAGTTTCTATTGTGTTCTAGGTAGTTGTAGATGTTGCTATGTGGTTTCTATGGTGTCCTGTGTGATTGTAGATGTCGCTAGGTAGTTTATATTGTGTTCTAGGTAGTTGTAGATGTTGCTATGTGGTTTCTATGGTGTCCTGTGTGATTGTAGGTGTTGCTAGGTAGTTTATATTGTGTTCTAGGTAGTTGTAGATGTTGCTATGTGGTTTCTATGGTGTCCTGTGTGATTGTAGGTGTTGCTAGACAGTTTTTTATGTTATTCTGGGTGGTTGTGGTTGTTGCTAAGTGGTTTTTATGGTGTCCTGTGCGATAATAGGTGTTGCTAGGTAGTTTATATTGTGTTCTAGGTAGTTGTAGATGTTGCTATGTGGTTTCTATGGTGTCCTGTGTGATTGTAGGTGTTGCTAGGTAGTTTATATTGTGTTCTAGGTAGTTGTAGATGTTGCTATGTGGTTTCTATGGTGTCCTGTGTGATTGTAGGTGTTGCTAGGTAGTTTATATTGTGTTCTAGGTAGTTGTAGATGTTGCTATGTGGTTTCTATGGTGTCCTGTGTGATTGTAGGTGTTGCTAGGTAGTTTATATTGTGTTCTAGGTAGTTGTAGATGTTGCTATGTGGTTTCTATGGTGTCCTGTGTGATTGTAGGTGTTGCTAGGTAGTTTATATTGTGTTCTAGGTAGTTGTAGCTGCTCCTAGGTGGTTTCTAGGGTGTTCTGGGAGTTCTTTGTTGTTGTAGGTGTTACTGGGCAGTTTGTATGGTATTCTGGGTGGTTGTAACTTGTAGTTGTTACTAGGTGGTTTTCAGGGTGTAATGGGTAGCTTTATGTGGTTTCTATGGTGTTTTGGGTGATTGTAGGTGTTTCTAGGATGCTGTTTAACCTGTTGCTAGGCTATTTCCATGTTGTCCTGAATGGTTTTAGTTGTTTAGTTATTTCTGTGACATTCTCTGTAATTGTTTGCTAGGTGGTTTCTAATGTGTTCTGGGTGGTTTCTAGGCTATTTTGGATGAATGTAGGTGTTGCTAGTTGGTATCTATGGTGTTCCAGTTTTAGGTGTTACTAAATGGTTACTAAGGAATTATGTATTTTAGGTAGTTGCTACAGTGGTTTTAATGCATTTTTAAGTGATTGCTATGGGGTTTTGGTTGGTGTTTTAGGTGGTTGCTAGGGTGTTCTGTGGCTTTATGGTATTTTAGGAGGTTGATAAGCTGCTTCTAAGGTGTTCTGGGTGACTAGGTTTTATAAAGCCGTTTTGTATGTTATTCTAGATGGTTGTGGTTGTTGCTAGGTGGTTTTTATTGTGTTCTAGGTGATTGTAGGTGTTACTAGAAGGTTTCTAGGGTCTTCTGCTTGGTTATAGTTACTTCTAGGTGGCGTTTGCCCTGCTTTTTGGTTGCTCTAGGTGTTTTATGTCATTGTTACTAAGTGGTTTTTAAGGTGTCCTGTGCGGTTATAGGCATTGCTAGGTAGTTTCTAGGATGTTCTGGGTAGTCGTAGGTGTTCCTAAGTAGTATCTTTGGACTTTTGCATGATTGTAGATGTTACTATGTGGTTTCTAGGGTCTTTTGGGTGATTGTAGGTGGCTTCAGGGGTGTCCTGGGTGTTTTTGTGGCATTCTGGATGGCATCTCTGGTTTTCTGGTTGTAGGTGTTGCTAGATGGTTACTAGGGCCGTTGCTAGGGCGCTCTGGGCGCTTTTTTCGCAGGTTTCTTACTATATGGTGTGAAAAGAAAGTCTCTTGTGATCTTCTGGACTGTAGATGTGGCTTTGGTCTGTCCTTCAGTGTGGGGTCTGTGGTATTGTTTCACCTGTTTTATGGTCCACCAGGAGTAAAATACTCCCCTTAGCAACACAAACGATTTGAGGAATCTTCTTATGACGAGTTATGTGAATGAGTGACTTGTTTCAGCAGCACTAGTGAAGTCTTAGGAAGCACCACTAACTACACCAGTAACCCCCGCCTCCGTCCCCTGGCTGCTTAGCGACCCTGATTTTATCATAGTGGGGGCCCTAATTGTTTGGTTTCACAGTCTTTAGTCTGCGTGGAACTAATTCTGTCTGGGCATGCAGCTTAATTCTCCACACTGGCCTAAAGCTGCTTCTCAAGCCCTCCACCCCCAGCAGCACAGAGACTCCTGATCCCGCTATACTTAGTGTCTGGGACTGAGCAGTAACTCATTCCTCCAGAATCCATACACCATTCTTCTGAGGTTTAGCTGTTTGGGTTTTGAGAGCAGCGCTGGCAATCAGGCCACGTGTCAGCAAATCAGCAGAAATCGGCTTTCCACGTCATGAAGCCGCCTAAATGTTGATGTCTTAGACAAGTTAACCTCATAAAAAAAAAAAAAAAAAAAAAGTTTTACTTTGAAAAATTGTATTATTATTTTTTTTAATAGTTTGTAGTTATAGTGTTATTTTAGTATTATTTAAATACTTTTATGGTATTTATTAATATTTTTAACTAGCCCTTATTTTGATGTTTCATTGCTTTTCGTTTTTTACTTGAACTGTAAATAATTTGATGCGCCATTTAATATGTAAATTATTTATTTGAATGTTTTTCAAATATTTATTTTGTCAATTGATAATATAAATTAAATAGAAAAATATTATTGTTAAATAAAGCTTAAATGTTAATTACAAATATTTTTAAATAGATTTAAATGCACATTAATGGGGTTTTTTCTTTTAATTTTTTGTTTGTGGTTTTTGTCTCGTGATATTAAAAATATTGTGATCTAAAAAATTATAATTAATATTAAATAAATATAGATCATCATCATTATGTTTGTCTTTGCAAGCCCCAGTTTTTATCACTATATTATTTATTTAAAAAAAAAGTTCAAAAAAAAAAAAAAAAAAAAAAAAAATATATATATATATATATATATATATATATATATATATTATTATTAAATATTATTTAGCTTCATTTTGAAAAGTACATCTACTTGGTAATATGCATTTAAAGGTGTTTTCGGTATGCTGTAGTTACGGCAGTGAGAGGTATCGTTCAGTTTCTTGTTTTAGATTAGATTAGCATGGTAATACCATCCTTTTTTTTGTACGAGGAAATTCCTGGTTTGTTATGAAGGGTAACGATGGCAGCTCAGGCTGAAATCTGTTATGTATTTTGTATGAAAAACAAGCGATTGAGTTTCTCCAGGCCTCGCAGCATCACAGTCTTGGCCCGGTGGTGTTAAGCGTCTTGTCTTGATTAGCATTGTGAAAAAACACCTGTTGGGGCCGTCCAGTGTCGTCATGTGGCGTGCGGTCGTACAGATTGAATCATACGACTCCGGCTGGAGATTGACAGGAGCATTGTGTTGATGTCGTGTGCTCAGTAAAACCGACTTTGACGTTGGAGAGCATCCATACTTCCTTCCTCAGACCAGCCTTGTTTCCTTCTATTTGACTTCTACCAAAAACAAGCTCGCTGACTCTGAATATTCCCCAGTTTTGTTCCAGCGTTTGAGACTAAATAAAGCAGTTATTCTGACATCAGCCGGGCTTTCAAAAATCATTTTTATGTAATCTAGCATTAATTTAGGCGTTTCAGTTTTAGCATGTATTCATTTATTTCATTTATTTGAATAAAACCATTTAACATGAATCATAAAAAAATTACGTTGATCATTTCTTGTCTTTGCATTTAGTTTTTATTTCTATTTTAATGCTCATCAGTTTTTCTTCATTAAAATTTTCTTAATTTCCTTCATCAAAAATAAAAATATTAATATTAAATAAATGTTAAATAAAAATCATAATCATTTAATTTAGGTCTATTCTTCTTCTTATTATTATTTTTATTTCTGGTTTTTTATATATATATATATATATATATATATATATATATATATATATATATATATATATATAGTTATTAATAATGTTGTAGCACATAATATTATTATTGTTATTATTATTTATTCTTTGGCAAGCTCTGGTTTTTATATTCATTTAAATAAGTGTAACTTTTAAAAATATTCCTATTATTAAATAAATATTAAATGTATTATTTTTGTAATTTTTAAAATCCTATTTCATTGCACAGTTTCATTTTTCTTTTAGTTATATCGGTCATTTTTTGATAGCTAGTTGCTGCTTCACTCAAAAGTGCGCCTGTCTGTTTTTAGCAGCGCTCAAATGGAGTGTTTTTGTTGCTGCTGAGGTTTTTTAAAGCACGACTGACACCATTTTTCCGTCTGCGCGGTCAGATGCGTTAACAAGACGCTTCTTTAACTGGGTTTTTTTTGAATGCCCACACGACTACATGACAGACCCACGCTGGCGAGCTTTCCATGCGTGCGCTCTTTCACTTTCTGTGTGCATCAAGGGTTAATGTTATTTTGGAGCGATTGGATTTCAGAGAAATCGCGATGTTTTTTTGTGTGTGTGTGTGTGTGTGTGTTGAAACCGAGCGAAGCTGGTTGTCATTCATGTCACAGGTGTGTTCCCATAGCGATGTTCAGAAATAAGGATGTTTCCTTGACTATTGTTTGGGGAAGTGTGTGTGTGTGTGTGTGTGTGTGTGTGTGTGTGTGTGTGTGTGTGTGCGATGCTGTCGTAACCTAGATATTATTTTTAGCTTGTGTGTGTGTGTAAAACAAGCGTGATGTCTGAACAGCATCAGAGCGATTACAGCAGCTCTCACTCGCTCACCAAATATCTGCTTTTCTTTCTATTTCACTGCCTTGTTTTATTTATTTCAGTTTTATTTGGTTTTACTTTACTTTACTTTACAGACATGGCAAAAAATATCTGTACACTTGGTGAATATGATCAAAGAAGGCCGTGAGAATTAATCTGAATTTAAAAATTATTTAATAATTATTTTAATAATTTAAAATAAGGGGAAATATCATGATAAAATCATTTTTTTTATTATTATTTATTGTATGTAAAAAGGTATTTTTATTTATTTTTAAGGCATGCATGGAAATCAGATTATTTTTGATTAAATTGCATTTGTGGCATGCATGGAAATCAGACTAAAGGCGAAGTATTAAATTATTTTTATTGTTAAATCAGAAGTAACATGATGCAAAAAGTAGCATTTTTTTTTTTTAATAACCATTTAAATAACATGTTTTTCCACCTTGATATTAAATGACTGAGATTATTGTCAATTCATTACCAATTTACTTGCATCAAATATTTAATAGCATTTAACGTTTTAAAATGTGTCTCGGGTTGTATATGAAATATTTCCAATGATATGTAAATGTTTTACAATTTAAAGTACATTTTTGGTTATTTAATGAATTTAACAGAAACTAGTATTTAGATATATTTCATAATACTTAATATCTATAAAAAATTCCCCGTTTATGTCAAATGAATGAACTCTACAGGTTTGCTGTGCCTGAAAATAACCAGTAAAAGCTTCGTTGGATTCATTTTATGGGCTTAAAGAAATATAAGTTTTGTTTATGCGATATGTTTTTGCCCGGCTGACCTGAAACATGTTCTCCGACAGACCCTTTCTGTTCATCTCCGCTCATTATCTTTCATCCCGGCCGCGTTTCGAGCCCCGCGCCGCTGTTATTTTAGCTGCGAGCCGTTTAGCATGAAATATTAATCAGGCTTTCCATTCACGAAATCGCAGCAGCTGTCGCGCTTTCATCCGGCCTTGAAAAATATGCAGAATAAAATATCAGCGCTAAGTGCCGCTAAAAACTTTCCTAATCAAACAAAGCCGCATTAAAGAGCGCGGGCTTGCGGCGGGGGAACGCTCTGAGAAATATTACCTTTGGCCCGCGTCCGGATGAAGAGCCTGTGATGTGTTGAGTTGACGCAGGTGCCTGCCGGAGACGTTTTCCACGTCCGAAGGTGCTGGCAGACGCCTGTCTTTCACGCTTTGACGTGAGCTCTCGGGTTCGTACGCAGAGGCCCGACTCCTCGATTTATTCCTTTAACCCTCTCCGGGGCTCAGAACAGGCATGCACTGAGACACGAGGGCTGGGTGAGATCAGGGTCGTCGCTATAGAAACTAGTTTAAAAAATGCACATGTTGGTAAAAGGGAAAAAAAAAAAAAAAAAGATATTCTGCGTACAAAGATTTGACCACAAAACCGGCCTTAGGGTTGAAAGATGAATAAAGGGTTCGTTAGAATAGGACAGTATTTGTCTGAGATACAGCTATTTGAAAATCTGGAATCTGAGGGGGTAGAAAAAATCGAAATAATGAGAAAATCATCCGAATGAAGTTCTAAGCAATGCATATTACTAATCAGAAATTATATTTAAGTATATTCAAGGTAAGAAATTTACTAAACGTCTTCATTGAATACGATCTTAATCATAATCGTAATTTTTTGACTTGAAAGAAAAAGAATTGACGCATTCAATGTTTTGTATAAATTTCATTTCATTTCCTAGTCATTTTTTTTTTATCATTTGCTTGCGATATTACTCCAAAATATTTCTGGATGCCATTTTACATACAGCAAAACTGCTATTTATTTCTGTCAAATAAAGTAAATATATAATATAATGTGAATCTAATGCAGCTCATAATTGTTTATTATATATAAATATATTTAAATAGAATTATTTTATATTAATTACTATTGCGAATATTATTGCTATTTTCATGATAAAATATTATATAATTAAATAAATAAATATTTCTTAATACGTTCCAATACTACTACTAATAATAATAATAATTTTTACACTACTGTAAATGAACAACATTTAAAATAGTGTAGAAAAGCAGGTTTTTTGTCTGTTGACTACACCATTCGAACTGGCCAATATTACTGCTCTCTGCTCGAACTCTATTTCCGCTGGACTTAACACCTCCAGCCAAGCGCAGCTGTCCGGAGCGGTCCTCGAGAGAGCCTCGCCAAGATACGCCGAGTGGGTGCTGGTGTCTGCAATATCAACCATGATGGTTGCGCCTGAGGATCACACACCAGCCCCACTTTCCAAGCCTTCAGCCCTTTCACCGCATGGTCGATTGAGCCCACCGCTGACACGGGGCGGAGTCGAGCGCGACGGACCCATGAATAGAGAGCGACAGAATCATTAAAGGACCCGAAACCTAAAACGGGCTCCCGCTGTGGAAACAGCCGATACGAAAGAGCGTGGAAGCTCATTTATTGAGCTGATCATCCACCTGGGCGCTGGATCTGCAAAAGCTGGATAACCTTGGAAAGACTTTTTGAATGCATTTCGCGTGCATACCCGTTAGCCCGCTGGTTCCGCCCCAGCCGCCCCGTTAGCGCTGGTTATCCCAGCCGCCCTGCTAGCGCTGGTTCCGCCCAGCATAGAAACCCGCCGCCCAAACCCCGTTAGCAGCTGGTTCCGCCTCACCGCCCTTTCTGTGCCCGCGCCACGCGGCGCCTAACCCTGCCCTGTGCTCGCGCCGCGCGCTCCGTTAGTGCTCAGCGACGCGCGCCTCCGTCCCGTTTCAGTGCCGCGCCGCGGCGCTCCGCCCCGTTTCCAGTGCCCGCGCCTCTGCGGCGCTCCGTCGCTCCAGCTGTGTTGTTTACTGTGCTCCACTTGCCATCCAGTGCTCGCGCTTCGCGCGCGCCTCTGCGCCTGTGCTCGCGCTTCTCTGTCCTGTTCCATTGCCTGAATATGAATGGCCTGGGGTGCCCGCGCGCGTGCGCCTGCCCGCTCCAGTGCCCGCGCAAATCACCGTCCCGCTGAGTGCTCGCGCCGCGGTGCTCTACAGTGCTGAAAACGCTCCGTCACTGGCCCGCGCTCCTCCAGTGCCGCCTCATTGTTTCGACGATGGATCCCAGCAGCCCCTGCGCCATCCTCAGCTTCTCCATCAGGAGCTCGCCACGGATCTGCCGGTCTCGAGCCGCCGAGGGTGAAGGATCCTCGCCTCGCCGTCCTGCCTCAGACCCAGACTCCTCCTCGGCTCGTGACCCGCTGGCTCCTAGCTCCCTCCTCTACACCGTGGTCCGTCAGTCCACCAGCTCCACCAGGCTCCATCGCCCTCCGCTCGCCTTGGTCTGTCGTCGACCATCCGCGCGCCTCGGATTCCTCTCCTCCGGCTTCGCCTCGTCCCTCCATCCCACCGGCTCTGTCAGGCTCCTCCTTCCTCCGGCTTCACCTCAGTCGGTCATCTGGCGCGCCCTTCCCGCCCCGCCTGTCCGTGTTTTTCCAGCGCCGACGCCACCCTGGCTCTCGCTCTCCGCTCTCCCGCCTCAGTCTCTCCACCACCTGCTCCGCCGCCGGGTCGGCCCCAGCGTCGATGGCTGCTCCTCCTCCATGAGCCCCTCCGAGAGTTAACCACCATAGCTGGGAGACTCCTCCTGCACCGCCTCCTGTCTCCTTCCTGGCTCAAATCTACGAGCCTGGACCCTTCTGCCTTCTGCCTGCCGGGATCCGTCCTCCACCAGAACCTCCTCCCAAGACCCGCATCCCCAAATCCTAGTCATTTTGGTTTTGTTTGTTTTCATTTGAGCTCTGAGTGCGAGACGCACCTTCCGGGAGGGGGTAATGTCACATCTCTGGACTCTGTGTTTATGTTTTGATTCATGCCATGTTCCCTACCTTCCTCTGTGTTAGTTATGGCTCAGCTGTGTCTCAGTGTATTTAAGTCCAGTTCTGTTTGTCCGAGCGTCAAGGTCCCTACCCAATGTCCCTACCTGTGTTTATCCTGCCTGCCTGTTCGACCTGCCTGTCTGTATATCCTTTATTTTGCCATTTTTGGAATTAAACCCTTTTATTTTCATTTAATCTCGTTGTGTGCTCTCGTGCTTACCACACAATCGTGAAATTGCGAATATTATTGCTATTTTCAATAAAATATTATATTAAATATAATCAATATTTCTAAATACGTTCCAATACTACTACTAATAATAATAATAATTTTTACACTACTGTAAATGAACAACATTTAAAATAGTGTAGAAAAGCAGGTTTTTTGTCTGTTGACACGATTCGAACAAATATTACGCGATTTTTGTACGTTAATATTTAATCACATTTTAATTTGTGCATTTAACACAGACGACATGAATACGCAAATCATTAAATAAACCTAAAAAGGGTGAAAAATATACAAATGCGAACATTTATTAGCGTTTTTACTGCGTGCGAAAAGCCAATAACCTTAAAGACTTTTTAAATGCATTCGTGCATTTCCACGAACTCAAACCGCGACGCGCTGTTATCAGAAACGCCTATAAAATGCATAGGAACGTGCAAAAAAACCAAAACAGCAGACTTTCTGGGCGCTTTAATAACGTAGCAGCGGGTTTAGCTCAGAAATGTTCCTCTCGCACACAGGCAGTGTTGTTTACTGACTTGCCATTGTGAGCGTCTCTGTGTCTCCCTCTGTTTTATTTGAATATGAATGGCCCGGGGCCCGGCGAAGTGCAAGATATACAAATCACCGTCATTGATGTAAAGTAGGTGGCTACACGCTGAAAACGGAGTCACTGGCCCCGCTTTCGGCGCGCATTGTTTCACACAAAGGCTCGTTTTGGCCGGCCGAGCCGCGATTGGCCGAGATCCCCTTAATTTGCTTACGCTCAGATTGATGAATTGCAGCGGATCTAAAATAATATCTCTCAGGCTCCGTCTGTCGTGGACGCAGTCAAACGGCATCCGCGTGGCCTGTTATTTTTAGCTTCGGCTCTCGAGCGCTCTTCCCACGAGCGGCCCGCGGTTAGCGCTCTGTGTTCGTCGGAGCCCTGAGAGTTAAACCAACGGAGAGACTCCTCACCGCTTCCGTCTCGCTGAGCAAACACGAGCCGATCGGGCCGGACCGGAGCAAACAGCGCTCGCACAAAAGAGCTCTGAGACAGACAGGGGCTCTCCTGAGGTCAGCTGTTTATCTGCTGAGGGCTAGCGTGAGATGCTAGCGCTAGGAAAATATGTACCGATAAGTACGTAACACCGCAGCTTCCAAAAGAAATGGACGCTGGACGCGGTGAAAGTTCACACGCGTTTCGAGCGTTTTAGCACGGTCGCTCGAAGAATATTATGTTATGACTTTGAAAACCAATGCTTTTGAACATTACGGCTTCATCCCGGTGTTTTCAGACGCTTCAATCCCGTGTAACTACGCTTCGATAAAACAGCTCAGATCCGTGTAAAAGGAAGTTGAAATGACACGGTTGCGTCGACACATTTATTTTTGTATCAGTTTTGCATTTGTTTTGCACAATCCCCGGATATTTCAGTTCTGAACCGCTGCAGTACATAGTTATAACAATGTAATAACATGTGTCGGGGTTTTTTTTTGTACAGTGCTACATATTTTTATGAGACCAGGTTTGAAAGACACACATACTGTCTGTGCTGTATTTTAAACATTTATATGCATTAGTTCTATCAGGGCTGCATGATCGTGATAAAAATAATAATTGTTGATTGTTTCCTTAAAATTGTAAGTGTGATTATTAAATAACAATTATCACAACTTACACTGAATGATGTTTATACCATTGTTTGATGCAGTTGCATGCCATATTTTTACATGAACATGAAAACATGCTTATATATTTTTAGATATATATTTAAATAAATAAATACATACATTTATTATTATTATTATTTTAAATTGAATTACAAACTGAATACATTGATCCTATTTATACTTTATTTCTATAGTATTTTTTAAATAATATTAAAATAGACAAACACTTTATGAAAAATTATTCATTATATTATTATTACTATATTTACATAATTAAAAAATGTGTGTTTGTATGTGTGTGTGTGTGTGTGTGTGTGTGTGTGTGTGTGTGTGTGTGTATGTGTGTGTGTGTGTGTGTGTGTGTGTGTGTGTGTGTGTGTGTGTGTGTGTGTGTGTGTGTGTGTGTGTGTGTGTGTGTGTGTGTGTGTGTGTGTGTGTGTGTGTGTGTGTGTGTGTGTGTGTGTGTGTGTGTGTGTGTGTGTGTGTGTATGTGTATGTGTGTGTGTGTATGTGTGTGTGTTTGTGTGTGTGTGTGTGTATGTGTGTGTGTTTGTGTGTGTGTGTGTGTGTATGTGAGAACTGAGAACATCTCACGTAGAACTTTCTAAGTTCTCATATGCATACACACACACACACACACATTTTTTGTGAATTGTGGGGGCTCTCCACAATACAATACAATACAATACAGTACAAACTGAATGTGTTATTGTTCTACACCTAAACCGACCCCTTACAGGAAACTACAGCCATTTTTAATACCTACGTCACACCCGTGTCATTTTTCAAATTTGTGTCCTCATATGTCACAAACACACACACACACACACAAATCTAAATATCGAGAAAATTGCCTTTAAAGGTCTCCAAACAAAACGT
>NC_056723.1:1860084-1912584 GCF_018831695.1 Puntigrus tetrazona | reverse complement strand
ACACAAAGATCTATAACAAGATTTCAGAAACATATTGGGTCTATATTGGCCTGGGTCATAATGATGATTTCATGAAGTAGATGTTAGTTACTCCTTTAGCGTTCCACAGAAGAGAGGAAAGAGTAAAAGCCGATCTTGTTGGTTTGGTCGGGCTCAGAGATGTTTGGACAGGCTTTTTCTGGACTCGCGGCTCAATGAATCAGAACTGAAACATTGTATTGTTATCCCGTCAGGCGTTTAACTCGGACAGGAAGCTCTCAGGCCTGCGTGTGAGCCGTCTGCAGCAGGTGACGCGAGTCCGACCTCGACACGACGCCAGAGAACGCCGCTTTATCTCCGATTGGGAGCCGTGGATCTTTTTGATCCCGGCGAGCGGCGTCCTTATCGAGCGGCGCACATGGCTCGCATTTAAACATTAAAGCGGACGATTATGAGATTGAATCTGCGCTCTCGTTGCGTCCAGAGGTCAAAGATAGACTTAAAAGCTTCTGGAGTGAAGCTGGTCTCTTCTCGTACGGCCTGAAGCGCTGCTTCCTCGTTTACAGGAGCTTATGAAGTCCCCCGATCGAGTCAGAAACCAAACGAATGCTTTGGGAATACCTTTAAAACGCAGTGCATTGTGGGTTGTGAGGATGCAGCGGTAAACTCACGGGCTGTTAAAGTCTTTGACGGCGTGGTTAATATTGCTATAAAACGAGAAACGAGAAAGCAGACTCTAATGTTTGTTTGATCAATAATACAGTTAAAAACCAAGTCATATTTTGAAATATTATTAGAATTTAAAATAGCTTTTAATATATATTATTCCTGTGATCAAAGTAATATTTTTAACATCAAGAAACGTCCATATTGCACTTATTTTATCACATGTTTTTGTTTTATTTGTCATAGAAAAAAACAACAATAAAGAGAGCATGCATTCAAAAATATGCACGTAAAAAATAGCAATAATAGTAATGGTTAATTATTATTATTATGTCGTGATATGAAAGGAATAATCGAAAAGTTACATTATCAATGTTGAAAAGGTTCTGCTGCCTAGTATTTTTCTGAAAACTGGAAATATTTTTCTATAATGTGATATTTTATCATAGAGATAATTACATGAAAAAAAAATTCGAAATATTGAACATGCGTATAATAAAATAACAGTATTAGAATTAAGAATGGTTGAATAAGAAATCAATAACAATAAATAGAGCGCATATTCAAAATATGCTCATTTAAAAAATAGCAACATTTTGAATTATTATTTATTATTATATCATGATATGATTTTTTTCAGCATTTAATCATAGAGATAATTACATGAAAAAAATATGCATATTGCTGTTAATATACATATAAAATTAAGAATGTTTTTTCTTTAATAAAAAATGCAATAATAATAATAATTTATATTATTATCATTATATTTTAAAATAATTACTATTATTGTGTAACCTTACCTTAATAAAATTTTTTATTAATATTGCAATTAACCATATAATTAATATTATTACTATTATTAAAATCAAATATATAACCAACGTAAAGTATGTGGCTCTATATGCAAGCTTTTAAAACATGAAAATAATACAAAAACGGGCTTGCGTCGGACGACTTGCTTTTTGTAACATGTTCATAAATCCAGAGCCGGTGAAAGTCAGAAGCTGGCAGTGTTTTTGTTTGCCTGTTGTGTCTGTGAGTGCTGACTGTGACTCCGTCTCGTTTAAACTATTCCTCAAGGAATGATTGTGAAAAACCACCTCCCTCCTCTGTAATCATGTAAAAAACCGGTTTGAAATCCAGTTCTTGACTGCGTTCCTTCCGGAAGCGACGGCGGCTGGCAGCTTCCAGGAACAAGCAGACCGGGTTTAATCATTTATGGGAAGATTAATTTGATGTGAGTGTGTCTTGGCTGAGCTCTCCAGGACTGTGTGTGTGTGTGTGTGTGTGTGTGTGTGTGTCTCCTCAGCTCAGATAAATGTGTAACAAACAGAAGCTTGCAGAATCAGCCCTTCATTCTAGAACATTTAGAACTCTGAATTTCATTATAGAACTCTAACTGGAACTATAATGTAAATGCATAACTGATCTGAATTCCAAAACTATGATTTGATATGATTTTTTAAGGTATTAATGAAAAGCCTATATTCTCAATGGTAGAGTAAAACAGCATTTTTATCCTGTCGAAAACTGTTTTACTGCATGTCCCTTTAAATGCAAATGAGCTCTGCTGATCCCGCCCCTCTCTTCTTTGGGGTGTATGTATACATAGAAATGTTTCCTGTTGCATTTCCTCTTATAATCTAACCTGTTTTGTTATGCTATGTGTTGTTTTTTTCACATTTTTCGGTTCACATCAGTATAAGAGATTCTGTTTTATCATATTTTTTTAATGTTTACATGGTTTACAAATATGTATAAACAGATTTTATATTATTGTTAGCTTTTTTCTTCTTCTTTTCAAAACTAGAAATAAAGCTAGGAGTTAGAATGAGGCTGCTCTCTCCGCTTGGGTCCTCTGACAGCTGGTGTTTTATCTCTCTATCTTTCTAAAACGTGTTCAGATTCTCTTACAGTAAATGAAGTTTCCCGCCTTGGGCCCTGTGACACGTCTTCTGTCTCTCTCTCTTCTCTTTTGCTTTTTTTAGGGCTTTTGAATTTAATTGAGAATACCTTTTTAATTCCTATTGATCTCCCTCTTCTCCTCCTCTTCTTTCTCCTTCTCCCTTCCTCCTCCTCTCTTCATCTCCTTCTCCTCCTCTCTCTTTCTCCTCCTCCTCCTCCTACTTCCACATCTCCTCCTCTTCTATTCCTCCTCCCTCCTTCTTTTTCTCCTTCTCCCTTCCTCTCCTCCTCTTCTCCTTTCTCCTCTCTCCACTCTTTCTATTCCTCTTCTCCTCTTCTCCTATTCCTCCTCCTCCTCTCCTATTTCTCCTTCTCCCTCTGCTATCCTCCTCCTCCTGTTTCTCCTATTCCTCCTCCTCTTTCTCTCCTTCTCCTCTTCTCTCCTCCTATTTCTCTCCTCCTCCTTTCCTCACTCCTTCCTCTCCTATTTCTCCTCCTCTTCTCTCTCTTCACCTTCTCCTCCTCCTCCCTGTCTCCTATTCCTCCTCTCCTTCCTCCTCCCACTCCTCCTATTCCTCCTCCTCTCTCTTTCTCCTTCTCCTCCTCCTCCTTCATATCTCCTTCCTCCTCCTCTCCTCTCTCCTATTCCTCCTCCTCCTCCTGTTTCTCCTATTCCTCCTCCTCATCCACTTCTTTCTCCTTCTCCTTCTCCACTTTCCTCTCCTCCTCCTCCTCCTCCTCCTCTCCTCCTCCCTTCACCTCCCTCCCTTTCTCCTCCTCTCCTATTCCTCCTCCTTCCTCCTCCTATTTCTCCTTTCTCCTCTCTCCTCCTCCTCCTCTCCTCCTCCTCTCTCTCATCCTCTTTCTCTCCTCTTCTCTTCTCCCATCCTATTCTCTTTCCTCCTCTTTCTCTTTCTCCTTCTCCTCCCTCTCCTATTCCTCCTCCTCCTCCTCTTTCTCCTTCTCCTCCTCCCTCTCCTATTCCTCCTCCTCCTATTTCTCATATTCCTCCTCCTCCTCTTCTTTCTCCTTTCTCCTTCTCCTTTCCTCCTCCTCTCTCCTTCCTCCTCCTCCTCCTCCTCCTCTTCCCTCCTCCTCCTCCTCCTCCTCTCCTTTCCTCCTCCTCTTTCTCCTCCTCTCTCCTTCTCATCCCTCCTCCTCCTCCTTCCTCCTCTTCTTCTCCTCCTCTCCTCCTCCTCCTCCTCCTCTCCTCCTCCTCCTCCTCCTCTCTTATCCCTCCTTCCTCCTCCTTCTTCCTCCTCCTCCTCCTCTTTCTCCTCCTCTCCTCCCCTCTCCTTCCTCCTCCTCCTCCTCCTCTTTCTCCTTCACCTCCTCCTTCTCCTATTCCTCCTCCTCCTATTTCTCATATTCCTCCTCCTCCTCCTCTTTTCTTTCTCCTTTTTCTTCTCCTCCTCCCTTTCCTATTCCTCCTCCTCCTCCTCCTCCTCCTCCTGTTTCTCCTATTCCTCATCCTCTTCTTTCTTCTTCTCCTTCTCCTCATCCCTCTCCTACTCCTCCTCCTCCTATTTCTCTCCTATTCTTTCTTCCTCCTCCTCCTCCTCCTCTTCTTTCTCCTTCTCCTTCTCCTCATCCCTCTCCTAATCCTCCTCATCCTGCTGTTCTTCTTCCCTCTCTTATTCCTCCTTCTCCCTGTCTTCTTTCTTCTCCTCCTCCTTCTATTCCTCCTCCTCACCCCTCTCTTATTCCTCTTCCTACTCCTCTTCTTTCTCCTCCTCCTCCTCATCCTATTCCTTTTCCTCATCCCTCTCCTAATCTTCCTCCTCTTTCTCCTCCTCCTTTTCCTCTTTTCTCTCTTCCTCTCACTCCTCCTCATCTGCCTCTTTCTCCTCCCTTTCTTATTACTCCTGCACCTTCATCCTCCTCATCCCTCTCCTACTCCTATTATTTATTTATGTAGTTATTTAAAGTAGCAGAAAAGTTTTTTGTGCTAATAGTTAACCAACACTCATTTACAGACACACACACACACACACACACACACACACACACACACACACACACACACACAATAGCTCTCATAATGATTGCATTTACAATAAACACTAGCATACCGTTCACTGAATGGTTCACTAAGTACTGTATTATATAACTTTTTATGCATCACTTAAAACGCATTAAATATGCAGAATGTTCGTATTCCATTCAAAACGCAGACAGACTTTGAGTTCTCACAAACACTTTGTGTATTGACAGCGGTGTTTGCCGCGGCCAGGTCGGCGAGCTCGTATCAGTCAGAGAGACTCCATCGTTTCAAGATAACCAGAAGAGATGCTGCTCTCCTTTTATCAGTTTTAGCTTGGAAGAAGAGCAGGATTTACGCTCACACACACTCAGATAAGCAGCCGGAGGTCGCGGGTTCAGACGCAGACGTCTCCCATGATCCTAAAGAGGCCGTTTGCTCAAATTTACTCGTGTTGCCCGTGAAAAACACCGAGATCATCTTTCTCTTTTTTTCTCCCTCTCTGCTTTCGGCCGTGAACTCTCTCTGCCCAGTCACCCGATCTGTAAAAACAAAACATAAGTGAATAATAACCATGAGCTCTTACTGAACGCTATATCATGGCGGGCTGGTAAACGCAGTGACCTCAGTTTTCAGAAATATTACCCTGTGAATGCAGCTGTGCCCAGATCAGCTGAAAATATCCCAACAACACAGCGACACGAGGAAAGCGTGCTGTAGAGATCTGCCCGAGCTCCGATAAAGACCAGAGAGAAATGCTGCATTTCATTCTGGAGCTTCAAACCAGAAGTTATTTTATTTTAAAGCATCATTCTAGAACTCTTTAGCACTATTGGCGAAGAAAAATGGCTTTGTTGTTATTACATCGTTTTCTGTGCAAATGCTGACGGAAAAAAAAACGACACATCACGTTTAGTTTGAAAATGATTTTTGTTTCATCGTATTGTGTGATAGCGCGATAACCGTGTCGCAATTATTATTTTTTTATAAGAAATGCACTATTTTAGTCAGCAATGATGCAATAAATTGATCAAAAGCGAAAGTAAAGACATATTATTAATTATAAGTGATTAATAAAAAATGCATTCTGGAACTTTTTGCTTTTAGGACTAGATTTTTTTGTCAAAATTCTGAAATACGTTTAATATTAATTTTACGTTTCAAATAAATGCTGTTTTGTTTTTTTTTTTAGCTTTCTATGAATCAAAGAATCTTGAAAAATAAAATGCGTCAGTTTCGACCAAAAAAACTGTTCTTCAATACACATGGCCCAATTTTTAATGGATAAAAACCTCCAAAACGTTCTGTTAAAACTTCCATAGAGAGTGCATTAATAAACAGTAAGGTGTTCACTGTGTGCCTGGCACAAGCTCGTGTTGTTTCAGCAGTCACTAGTATCATGTTTTATGACAGATGACCTGTCCGCTGCAAAACTGTGTGTTGTTTGTCGTGTGTGATGAACTGAAACGGACAGAGCTGCGCGACTGTTAGCGAACACAGAGATATATAGTAAATATAGGACGCAAATGAAATATTAAATAGACATTAAAATGTTCCCTTAAAGGGAAAGTTCAGTCAATCCCCCCATGATTTACTCACAATCCAGCCGTCTTAGGTGTATATGATTTTCTTCTTTCAGATGAATGTAATCACATAAAAACAATCATTTTTTACAGCGGCAGCCTAAATTTTTTTGTTGAGTCAGCTAAAATATTTTAGTTGTCATTTACATTAAAATTACTTAATATATATTTAGATTTTTATGTCTATTAAAAGTGTGTCCATTTAAAATGATGTCTATTTAATTTGACAATGCATGTGTAATATTTCATATTTATATATATATATATATATATATATATATATATATATATATATATATATATTATTTACATATTATTTTGATATTATTTATATATTAATGATTTATATATTTTTAATCATTTTTGACATGATTCAATGAATTATGCCATATTCGCATAAAACATATAGATAATTTTTTTAATAATATGTAACTTTTAATAAATGCATTATTAATATTTATTTTAATATTATATAAAATTATTTATTCTATAATATAGTAACATTTATTTTACATATTTGTGTATGTTTTGAATCATCATGTATTTAATATATAAAATATAAATATATACATATATATATATATATATATATATATATAAAATATAAATATATTATGTGTGTGTTTAATGAGTTTATGGCGCATAGTGGAGTGCATATAAGTCAATATATAAGTATATAATCCATCATTTTCATTTGACTTCATTATTTTCATAAATATTTTTGGAGCTTTTGTGGAGCTTTATGACACAATTAAAACCTATTTCTATCATACTGGAGGGGAATAATTAGTCAAAGTAAATAATGCAGTGATTTGTGTGTTTAAGTGTGTAAAACTGTGTTTGTCTGTGTGTGTGTGTGTGTGTGTGTGTGTGTGTGTGTGTGTGTGTGTGTGTGTGTGTGTGTGTGTTTGTCTGTGTGTGTGTGTGTGTGTGTGTGTGTGTCAAACCAGTGTGTGTGTGTGTGTGTGTGTGTGTGTGTGTGTGTGTGTGAGGAGGAGAAGCTCTCTCTGTCAACACTTCTGCTTCTCTTTCTCTTTCCTAGCCTCGTTTTTCTCCTCTCTCGTTGCCAAAAGCGATCCGCGCCAGGCCGTCCTCCCTTTCCCTGTTTCCTCTGGCTTTTCCTCGTGTCTCACACACACTGAAAACACATCAGTCTTCCAGTAACAAGCACACACACACACACACACACTGCTCTCAGGTGTCTAGCGTTCCCTGACCGCCTGTCCTTGAAACACACTGTTGCTTCTCTTCAGGGAGCCAGTGTTTAACCGAACAAAAGCTGCGCCGGCGAGAGAAAGAAGTCATTAGGAGGAGGAGGCGCTTCACGTCTTTACCCTCGTGTAGCAAAGTGTGGCTGCTTTGCAGGGACAAAAAGCTGGAAGAATAAATTCTCGGAGAGGGGGAACTAGTTTTATAATCTGCTCGTCTGAATGGTCCTGAATCAAAGAGCTAAAGCAGCCTGAAGTGTCTCTCTCTCAGATGCTGTTATTAACTCTGAATGAATGTTTACTCGCCCTCGTCTGTTTTAAAATATCGTCTGAACGTCCCGAACGAAACGCCGTAAACAGCCCGTACAGCATGTGCTAACTGTGTCACTTTTAGCCTGAATATAGTAGAAATAGAAATAGTATTAATAAAACATCATTCAGAACATTTAATTGGGAATTAAATCAATTCAAATCTGTACATTTAGGAAGTTATTTATTCATAATAAATATGAACATTTTATGTTTATGCGTCTTTATATTATTTAGTATTTATATAAAAATAAGTATTGTTTTTATTATGCACAACTTATAATAAAATGCATATTATTATATAATTATATATCATATACATATATATATATATATATATATATATATATATTATATTAACTTTTCTAAAAATATAATTTAATTATTGCACACATACAAATACATTGCATTAAATAATGTAATACTACATAATATGTAGTCATAGCGGAATAGTCGACCATTTATTTTATATGTAATAAAATGTACATAATTTTCTTCATACACCTGTATTACATTACATAGCATTTTATTATATAGTTATGTAGTTTATCATTATTTATAATTAACGTATTATTCCATAGAATGATAAATATTTTTTTCTGAAGATACAAATGAATTAAAGCACACGTAAACACAAACACACACATATAGATATAACAATATATAGATATAAAATTATTTTTAAATAATTTAACATATTAATAGCAGAATAGTCAATTGTGTGTCTATATATATATATATATATATATATATATATATATATATATATATATATATATATATATATATATATATATATATATATATATATATATATATATACATCAGAAGACCCGGAATATAAAGCAAAAATGACATGAACTCTTTTTATTAATCTTTTATGTTGCTTTTTGACTGTTTTCTTTTTCTTAGCAGTCCCTGCTCACAGTAAGCTGTCCCAGACAGAAAAAGAGCAGCGTCAACGTTATACTAAACATCTCCTTTGGTGTTTCGGTATGACCCGCGTAATCCATGACATATCGACAATAACAAGCTGTTTCTGGAAGACGTCTGATCCAGCTAAACAGACCACAGACGTATCAAAACATTGGAAACCCGCACCCTTTCCTTTGTGTCCCGGGAGTAACTTTATCTGCACTTTTTCTCCCCGGTTTCTTTTTTCCTCCATCTGTGTGAACCGGGCCTGTCACCCGAGCTGGAGTTTATATCGACTCAGATACCATCTTATTGCATAACTAGTGTTCTGTTACTGCGCGTGTAACGCGGGAATGGCTTTCGAGGTTTAGACCCCGACGGCTCTTTGAATTGCGTCATTATTTCTGCCTGGCTTCCTCTTCCTGTCGCTTGCTAGAAATCGGCGCCCTCCGGAACATCTTCTTCTGCTTTTATCTCATTTCTGACGGATCCAAACAAATCAATAAAGCCGTATACCAGGCGGTCACTAAAACATACGCTCCGCAAGAATGTGTTTATTGCATCATAAATACAGTAAAAGCAGTGAAATATTATTATAACTTGATATAAGTCTATTTATGATTTATTGCTCTGATCAGAGCTGAATTTTCAGCGTCTTCAGTGTCACGCGATCCTTCAGAAATCATTCTAATATGATTATTTGCTGCTCAAAAAACATTTCTGATTGTTATCAATGCTGAAAACAGTCATGCCGATTCATATTTTTGCAGAAACTGTGATGCATTTCATGTTTCAGGCTTCTGTGATGAATAGAAAGTTCAAAGGAACAGCATTTATTTAAAATGAAACGGAAATTATTTGTAACAATGCAAATACCTTTATTTTGTTTAATGCGTTTTTTGCATTAATCAAAAGAAATAAGCAAAACTATTTTTTATTTTAAAAATTCTAATTTTTAATGAAATGTAAAATTTAATGTAAATTTTTTGGTTTGCAATAATATATATATATATATATATATATATATATATATATATATATATATATATATATATATATATATATATATATATATATATATACACACACATATATATATATATATATATATATATATATATATATATATATATGTGTGTGTGTGTGTGTATATATATTATAGAGATACTATTATAAATATGTATTAATATATTTATTTATTTATTTTATACTAATGCATTTTTTTTTATTTATTTATATTATTGCTTTTTTCATTTCAGTTATTTTTAGTATAGTTTTAAAAATGTCTATTTTTTTATCTTTTATTAATTTCTATATAAATTCTTATATTAGTTATTTAATGTCAGGTTGAACTAGATAAAAATGTTGCCTTGGCAACTACTTGAAACATGTCGTTTTTTTATTATTATTATTATCAATAATATTATTGTTTTATTATTCCTATTATTAATAGTAGGGAACATCCAGCATGCTTGTAAATCGAACACATTTGTGTGGTGCGCACGACCTCGGCTGAATCCAGCATGTGCTGAAAAGACAGAGACAGAAAAAAGAAAGAAGGACGAACCTCTGGCACGCACCTCACGGTCTGAGTCAGCGGTTTGTGTTCATGAAGCGCCGCCAGATCAGCTGCTAATGTACTGAACGCCACCATTCACTGAAATATGATTTAATATGCATCCATGCATAATGTAGAACATGTCAGCTCAGGCTTGCCCTGCTTTAAGCTGAATCGGTGTAGCTTGCCGGTTCAGGTCTGGAGCCTGTAGAGTTGCTTGACTGAACTCTAACTAATTCAGTCACAGTGGGGGGATTTGTGATCGAAAACCTTATGGTTTTATTCATGCTTTCAAATTTGTATTTTTTATTTTCATTCAAACAAACATTTAAAGGTTTGGTGGTTTCAGCCGTTTTTGACATTTTTATCATTTTAATATTTTTTGCAGCTTTTTTAATTTGTTTGTATTTTTACATTTTCTGTTTTTATTTCAGTTGAGTGATTTTGCCTGTATCTTAATTTTAGCATTTAATATGTCGACTTTGGCCTTGGCGACTAGCTAAGATAAGTTTTTTTTTTTTTTTATTTAATTATTTTAATTTTTTTTTTTTGTTACCTACAGTAACTCTTATTTTAGTACAGTAAGTTCAATTAAAATTAAATGTTGTTGCTTTTTAAGTTTTCATTTCAGTTATTTTTAGTATAGTTTTAAAAAATGTCTATTTTTTTGTCTTTTATTAATTTCTATATACATTCTTATATGAGTTATTTAACGTCTGTTATTTATTATTATCAATAATATTATTGTTTTATTATTCCTATTATTAATAGTAAGGAATATAAAAAGGATATAAAATAATATAATATAAAAAATAATAAAAAGGAATATTTTTTAATGTTGTTTTTTTTATTAATTTTTATTATTTTAATAAAAAAAAATTTGTTACCTACAGTAACTCTGATTTTAGTACAGTTAAGTTCAATTAAAATTAAATGTTGGTAAAATAAAATAGGTATATGTTTATGTTTTCGATTCATATAAAATTGTGTTTTGTTTAATTTTAAATTTTTTTATTGCTTAACTAGACTAACAACATTTTTCAGCCAATCAGAGCATGCCTGAGGTTCAACATGCAGAGTTGTCGACCAATGAGATTTGACTGTGGGCGGGGATTAACGGTTTTGGGTTTTTTTGTGTTGTCGTTTTTTGGCCAATAGATGAAAAAGAATATAGAATAAAGAAGATGCATCTTTGCTTGTAAAATATTATATTTTGCTGAATAAAACTACTTTTCTAGTAATTGATTCTGCACTTTTATCCCGAGCAACTTGCAGTGAATAACACATAAAGACTCGAATCCAAGCATCGGTGTTTTTTTGTACGCTTTTAGCAATGAGAATGCTAATTCGAGCAGCCCGTAAGCAACTAGAGAGGTCGTGGAAAAGTTATGGCGCTAAAAAAGAAAGAGCGCGTTTTAAGTGCAAGACGCCGCAGGACGAGTTTGAGGTTCGGTCACGACGGCAATTATAAAAACTCTCGAAATGGTGCCGCTTGCCAAAAGCTGGCGGTGCTGTTCGGTAATGGTGTGAAATCTTTAGCATGTGTAGAGCTGAACGTGAACATGTGCGCGGGGCTGTGCTATCCTGCATGTAATGCGAGGAGGCAGCTTCGTGATTAAACACCATGTGTTTCATGTTTTGAGGGCATGTGTTTTCTTTCCCAATCATGTTGGGATCACACACACACACACACACATGCGTGGATGTTTTGGTATTGTTCACATGCACTTCCTGCGCGAGCGCCACAAGGGGCTTTGATCTGCGCGTGTCGGCGCTGGGGCTGCTGGGAGTTTTCGTCTTCCTCGAACGAGCGAAGACGTCGTGTGTGTTTGCGATGCGTGTTTTTAGCTTCATCACGAGAGGTCACGGGGTGTGTGTGACGGGCCCGAGCCCTTTCAAGTCACCACGCAAATATAATACATCTATTCCAGTCATTTATTTATTTATATCGTATATGACTTATTTATTATTGTCGTTTCAATGGTGTAAGCATATTAGTGCTATCGATTGAGTAATCAGTTAACTGCAAGGTTTATGTTTATATAATATATATGTGTGTACTGTGTATGTTTATTATGTGTATATAAATACAAATACATGCACGTATATATTTAAGAAAAATGCAGATTATATATTAGATATATGTCTATATTATTTAAATGATATGAACATTGCCGGGTGTCTTTATATATTCATAATAAATATACACAGTACACACTCATATATTATGTATTTATTTTCAAATAATATATATGTATATACAGACATTGTGTGTAAAACTGTTTAATAGTGTATTATATATATATATATATATATATATATATATATATATATATATATATATATATATATATATATATATATTTATTTACATTAATTAATATTATTATTATATTATTATTATATTCATTAATATTATTGTGATTCCTATTTTCATTTATATATATATATATATATATATATATATATATATATATATATATATATATATATACATACATATATACAGACACACATTATACAATATAATTGTTCATTTACGTATATCATAATTATGGTACTATTCCTATTTTGCTATTATATGCAGCATTTGTTACATTTATTAAATGTTTGTATTTATTTATTACATTTATTTATCAGGAGGAAGTGACACTAATTTACATAAATATGTAAATGTACATACATACATATTTAGCTATTTGTAATGTTTATGATGTGTGTGTGTGTGTTTTTGCTATTTGTAATGTTTATCATGTAATTTTTGTAACATTTCTATTTTCATATTATATACAGCTATATATAAACATACTATGTATGTAAAATAATTATAGTAATTATATATATATATATATATATATATGAGATTATATTAGTGCTATCAATCATTTAATAAATAATTAATCGCATATCAATCTGAAATGAATCGCAATTAATAGACATACTACTGTGTATTTACATGTATTTTTATTTATTTTTGATGACTTTTATATACAATAGTACGCATGCACACGTAGGTATATGTCACATTATGTGACGTCTCATGACGTGTTTGTGACGCATGTTATCTGGAGGAAGTGACACCCTCTTTTGAATGTTTTCTCCACACTGTGTCTGAAGTGTGTGTGCTGGAATGTAAAGCAATTAAAGTGGCCAACGCACACACACACACACACACACAGCATCACTTAACACACGCCCTTAAAGGGACAGCGCACCCCAAAATAAACGCTGCCGTCATTTCCTCAGCCCAAACCCGTACAACTTTCTTCTGTGCGGCGAAACTCCGGTGTGTGTGAATGACGTGAGAATCGCTCTCCGTTCCTTTAAGACGCTCTCGTTAGACCGTGTGGTGGATTTACCGGGACTTTGATGTCAAAGGTCGTCGCCGGGGTCACTGATAACAGGCCAGACGAGCTCTTTAGCTGAGCAGACGTGTTTTTGAGATGCTTGTCTGCACAAGGTCAAGGTTTTTATCTAGTCCTGAGTGACAGAAATGAGTTTTTCCACTAGAGCCTGTTTACAGTGAACACAGCCCGACTGCTGCGCGGATTTCTGCGTAGAAACTTTGGCAGGGCAGAGTCATTCTGGAAATAACAGGGCGTTTGGGCCAAAAAAACCCAAGTGCCCTCCCTTAGAGAGCATCTGTGTGCGTGTGTTGTTATTGTCGCCAGGTTTTACTGCCACGTACGCACACACACACACACACACACACACATTTACAGCAGGCCTGCTCTGTGTTTTCTGACGCTGCGTGTTTGTTTTTGTTGTTCTCCGCAGACTTTCCCACGCACACTTTCCAAGGTCACAGACATGCAGATGGCATCGCGCAAATTTCAGTACAAGGTCATCAGACGGATGCAGTACTCGCGTTAATCACGTCCTTGCAAATTTCAGGTACTTTTATTTTGTGTGTCAACATCGAGTGATCAAGTGCAGTTTATTAGTTTTGCCAAATGATATAATATATATATATATATATTAATCCAAAAAAATATATATATATATATATATATATATATATATATATACTGTATATATATATATACACACACTGTATATATATATATATATATATATATATATATATATGTATATATATATATATATATATATATATATATATATATATATATATATATATATATATATATATATATATATATATATTTTATTTTCACAACGCCACACAAAAACATTAAACTATTGATATTTTAGTGCATATTTATAAAAATTAAAAAAAAATCAACAAAAAAGTGAAAGTGACTAGTTTGCATACTTTCAGTGAGCCTCATTTATGAACAGAAGCTAATTTGATTGATGGCTCATAAAACAAAGTGAACACATGAATAATTTGCATGGACGTTTGCAACAACAACCCAATTGATCAAGAAGTTACTAAAACAATGCATTCTTGCATGTACGTGTTTAGCATACGCTTTTATCCGAAGCGATTCAAGAACAGCGATCAACCCCGAAATGAATAAATATGCTCAAGTAAACGTCCCCTCTAAAACCGAGACGAGTCGCATACCTTTGCTATTGTTGTTATGGAGTTAAATTGAGCTATAGTAACAAAGCGTGGAAGTTGAAGGCCCGAGGGAGCCCAAAGCGGGCGTCTGGGATGACAATGGCTCTCATGGACGCCGTCTCTGTCCCGCAGCAAGCGAGGAAACCGTACGACGTGCGGGACGTGATCGAGCAGTACTCACAGGGACACCTGAACATGATGGTCCGCATCAAAGAGCTCCAGAGGAGGTGAGATGCCTCGTCTCCTTGAGCTCGTTCCCACTGAAACAGCCGCTGCGCGCTTCACAGTCTCCTGCTGTTTTTCCTCCCGCAGGTTGGATCACACCTTGGGAAAACCGGGCATGTTCCTGCCAGGTAAGGGAAAACTGAGCGCTCAGGTTTTGCAAATGCACGTCCAAAATAAGCATAAAGCGGAAAAAGTCATCACACTTTATTTTTAAAGGGGTCGTGCGATGTTGCTAAAAAGAACGCGTGTATTGTGTTTATGTCGTTCGGTTTTCAAAAAAACGTTATTTTCCACACGATTGCTTCTCCTCTAAGCCCCGCCTCCTGAAACGGGTCGATTTGTATTGAGCTCATCGTTCTAAAAAAGTGAAGTGTGCTCTGATTGGCCAGATATCCAGTGCGTTGCGATTGGCCGAATATGGCGAGAGTCTGACAGAAATTTGATTCCGTGTGCTATAATAATAAAACACATTACAAACGAAGCATTCGTTGCATCCGGTAGAAACATACTTACATAATTTATCATGCTGCATCGCTCCACATAAACATAACACCTTGTCTGCATTCGTGATCGAAAGGACAGACAACGAGCACAAGCCTTCACTTCTCAAAACTCGTGTTTATATAGTAAGCTCTGCAGCTTTTAGGTTTTTCAGTCCTCTGTAAATGTGCCGAACACGCTCTAATAATTGCGTCGAATTATAGTCGCGTCCTCTTTCAGAAGCGCACACAAATTGGTTTCACTTTCGCTACGAAACACGGCGCCTCCAGAACATGGCGCCCGCAGCAACGCTACGGCGGGAATAATAGCTCCGCCTTCTTTCTCTGTGCAAACGTTTGGGCGGAGTTTAAACGGAGAGTGGGCGTGTTTCAGCGAGCCGTTTTAGGAGGTTGGGGTCCAGTCACAATTTTAATAAAGAATATCTCTTTGGTTTTGAGACTTCGGTCTTTGCAATCTGTGCAATAACAGCTTGAGACGTAAAGAGACGTAAAGAGAAAGGAAAACTTGAAATTGCATCATATGAACGCTTTAATCAAAACGTTTTATGTATATATTAATATATACATTTAGATTAATATTATTGATATTATATATAAATATTTGAAATTTGTATATATTTATATATATATATATATATATATATATATATATATATATATATATATATATATATATATATATATATATATATATATTTATTATATACTGTATATATATATATATACACATATATATATATATATATATATATATATGCATGTGTAATTAAACACATATGCATAATAAATAAATAAATAAATATATAATATATATATATAAATGTATATATATATATATATATATATATATATATATATAAAATATATATATATAATATAGTTATCCAGACTCCAAAAATCTCCAGACTAGATCACATATGCAGATCTTAAATTTAAAATATACAGTAAAATGTTCCCGTTTTATATAAATTATATAAAAGAGTGAGCCAAATAAATAATAACAAAAATGACAAACTACAACTACAACAACACACGTTATATATAGAGATTTTGGCCTGTGTGCTGTTCTGGTCTTCAGCCACTTGGTAGTGAAACACTTGAAGAAAGCTAAAAAAACATTTGACATGAACATAGTGGAAAACACTTTATAATGTTGATATTAAAACACTACTAATATCAGCTTTTGGCTGATGCATGCAGAAAATAATGGCTTGTTATTTCTCTTTCCTGTGTTTTCAGAGAAAGGTGTGGATAAGGAGTATTTTACAGTGGGAGCCCGACTCATCCGACTGGAAGATAAGGTACAATAGACCAAAAAGTGAGATTCTCCGAGTATTAGTCCACGTTCCCTGCTTGCACTGATCTCTGTTGCGGTGCGTGCCTCGCTCCAGTCTGTTGTGTTTGTGGAGGAAGCCAGACTGATTGAGATTTGAGGATTTTCAGAGATAACGTGACGCAGATCTTGGAAAGAATCTCAGCGGGCGCTCTGGAGCTTGGGTATCTTTTTCAGAAAGCGCGTATCTGATGCGAGTCTCGCTGGAGATAAACCCTGACTAGACGATCAGCACCCAAATATGAAGATTATGTGTGTAATATTAAAACATTTTAGCCGCGCTGCACGCACAAGGAGAAGGTGACTTATGGGGACGTTACCTCATGCGCACACTTTTCAAAACACTTACAGAGTGAGTTTTTTTGAAAATTAAAAAATGGCTGTAGTTTTCTGTTAGGGGTAGGTTTAGGAGTCCCCACTGTCTGTGTGTGTGTGTGTGTGTGTGTGTGTGTGTGTGTGTCTGTGTGTGTGTGTGTGTGTGTGTGTGTGTGTGTGTGTGTGTGTGTGTGTGAGTGTGTGTGTGTGTGTGTGTGTCTGTCTGTCAGTGTGTGTGTGTGTGTGTGTGTGTGTGTGTGTGTGTGTGTGTGTGTGTGTGAGTGTCTGTGTGTCTTGTGTGTGTGTGTGTGTGTGTCTGTCTGTATGTGTGTGTGTCTGTCTGTGTGTGTGTGTGTCTGTGTGTCTTGTGTGTGTGTGTGTGTGTGTGTGTCTGTGTGTGTCTGTGTGTGTGTCTTCTGTGTGTGTGTGTGTGTGTCTGTCTGTCTGTGTGTGTGTGTGTGTGTGTGTGTGTGTGTGTGTGTGTGTGTGTGTGTGTGTATGTCTGTGTGTGTGTGTGTGTGTGTGTGTGTGTGTGTGTGTGTGTGTGTGTGTCTGTCTGTCTGTCTGTGTGTGTGTGTGTTTGTTTGTGTGTGTGTGTGTGTGTGTGTGTATGTCTGTCTGTGTGTGTATGAGTGTGTGTGTGTCTGTCTGTGTGTGTGTGTGTGTGTGTCTGTGTGTGTGTGTGTGTGTGTATGTCTGTGTGTGTGTGTGTGTCTGTCTGTCTGTCTGTCTGTCTGTGTGCATGTCTTTCTGTGTGTGTGTGTGTGTTTGTATGTCTGTCTGTCTGTCTGTGTGTATGTGTCTGTGTGTGTGTGTGTGTGTGTTTGTGTGAGTGTGTGTGTGTGTGTGTGTGTGTGTGTGTGTGTGTGTGTGTGTGTGTGTGTGTGTCTGTCTGTCTGTGTGTATGTCTGTCAGTGTGTGTGTGTGTGTGTGTGTGTGTGTGTGTGTGTTGCTGAGGCACAAGCAGTATTGTAGACTGAATCACGGAGCTGTTACTAGGTGTGTCTTTACTTTTCTGTCTGTCTCTTCATTAGATCTCTTGTGATGAATCTCTTTCTCTGCGTACAATAACATACATCAGCCTTTAAGCCTATTTTTATCACTTTAGTCTGATCTGGACAGTCTGACTGACACCTTTCAGCTGTTATTGAAGGTTAAAGCAGATCAGAACGTGACCGGACAGTGCTCGTGTGTGTGTGTGTGTGTGTGTGTGTGTGTGTGTGTGTGTGTGTGTGTGTGTGTGTGCAGCAAAGCACTGACTATATATACATCTCAGCAAAAAGCCGCTTGTTTCATGTGTGATACGAGTTCGGGAAGCTGTGAGCGTGCAGATGCGATCTGGAGCGGCGTGTGATGTTTTGACTGCAGAGGAAGCGTCACGAGAGCGATAGGGAGCGAGAGAGAGACTTGTCGTGACAAGGCGATGGTGGTTTTCGGGCGATCGACGCCTGAGGGCAACAGGTGGAGAACCGAGTGACCCGGCACACATCTGGATCATACGCCATAAATACAAGAGACCGCAGCGAGAGTAGAGTCTCAGTCGAGCTCCTGGAGGATCATGCATCGTTTAACTCACAGCTCAATCAGTTTATTTTTCATACATTTTAAACGTTGATGCTCAAATACAACTAAGAATGTCACGACTTCTCTTGAAAAACTTCTGAGCAAAAAGCTCTACTCCGACATGCTGAAAGAATTCATGACTTAAATATCAATTAATATATCATATTATATTATGAAATTAAATGTTCCTATGAGATATTTTGAAGATGTCTTCGATAATATTTTCAAATAACATTTTTTATAAACTATTTATTTATTACATCTGATAAGATGCTGTTCTTTAAATATATGAAGGAATATGTATTTATATTTCTAAATATATGTATATAATTATATTATTTATATATTTGTAATTATATGCATTAAATTAATAGTATATTTTAGAAAAAATGTATATTATTTAAATCTATACTATTTTTTTTTAGTTTTTTATCTTTATCTTTAAAAACATCAGGCAATTTAATAATAAAAATATATAATGTATTTTTATTATTATATTTAAAATGTATATTTCATACATAAATGAAGCCAAATAATTTTATATATATATATATATATATATATATATATATATATATATATATATAAATATAATTATATAATTAAATAATTATATAAATATATATATATAAAAAAATATATATATATATATATATATATATATATATATATATATATATATATATATATATATATATATATATATATATATATAATGTATATTAGTATATTATATACATTTTTTATATATGTTTTGCATTTATTTTATATATTATTGTGTATATTTTGTATATATTTATTTGTGAGTGTCTAAATAAATGTCACAGGTCTTCCTCTGAGATATCTGAAGACCTCACGTCTTCTCTCTCGCTGGGTCTTTATTCCGGCGTGTCGTCGGCGTGGAAACATTGCTCTTGTCCCGCGGCGAGTGTGTGGAGGTGTGTGTTGTGTGACCGGCAGCTCGGTGAGTAAGTTGTGGTTAATGTGTCAGGGTTTTGCACGGGCCGACATTGATTTATACGGCCGGACAAAGACACGCATGGAAACGCTGTGACTCGCTGCTCTCCGAGCTCGGCGGTGCTCGTGAAGATGGATGAGCCGGCGTGACATCTCGTGTTATCTCGCTGCCTCAAGAATAACAAGCCCCGAGTTTGGCTCCGGAGGGCCTGGAAATGGCTTTTCAATGAGCTTAAGAAAATACGTCCAGCCTCCACTGAATATTGAACGGCCCCCAGAAGACGACGCTCTTTTTTAGATTAATAAACCAAAATAGCTGAACAGCTGTCAAATGGGATCAGTTTTGCACAAGTCTTCATTGTTTTCCTGTTGATGAGTTGTATTTTAGCTGTTGTTGTTTTAGACTAATCTCACTTATACGTTTATATGTAATACGTTTTATGATAAAAATAAAAATCACAAACTTAATCTGTATTATAAGTATATATGTATATCTATAGATGTTTTACGTAAAAAAAATAATTGAGTAATGTAAATTAATATAAATATTTCTGGGATATATATATATATATATATATATATATATATATATATATATATATATATATATATATATATATATATATATATATATATATATATATATATATATATATATATATATATATATATATATATATATATATATATATATATATATATATATAATGTTATTTAATATTCTTTTTAAACTGAATATATTAGAGAAACTTTATGTGTATTTATATGAATATATTTAAATAATAGTAACAATAATAATAGTAATGTATTAAATTATTTATACAATGAAACTTTAATGCATTATTTCAAAAATATTTACAAAATACAGTATTTGAAATGATTCATTAAATAATAACAATAATACATTTTGTTATTATTTATTATTTTGAACTATTATGAAATATTTTGACGGATTATAAGTTTTACTTTTTCACTTTTCTCAATTATTTTTTTCTCTTCAACTCACGTGAGATCTCTGGGGTGTTTTTCTCAGTTCATTAAAGCGGATGACCTTCACGCTTCAGCGGTTTGCGTGGTTTTTCTGGTAAATCGAGACAAACCGGTCAAACCAGCTGGTTGATTTCCAGCCGAAGCGGCCGCTAAAACCAGTCGGGATTTCTGCGTGATCTGGAAAGCGGTCCCGATCGTGTTTAGCGGGACACATGTCGTTTGCGGACGCGTCATCTGAAAGGCATTAGCGCGCGCTCCACGCTGTTTAGGCCCCGCTCGACGTAAACACACACGTTTACACACACACTGGTAGCGCAGGTTTGATGTGGACAGACTCACACACAAGGCTGCAGGGAAGGAGCTGTGAGAGAAACCACCGGAGAGCGTGAGGGGTTCAATGGTTAGGTTTAATGAATTGATGAGATTCCTAGTTTAGGATGTATTTCTGGGATCGTTTTTCCTTGTACGTGGCACTGCTTTATACTGATTATACTGTAATCTGGATTTCACCTTTTGACCTTTGTCTAGTGATTCTGGATAAGGATGAGCAAGAAAATCTATCTATAGAATATCTATCGTTTTATTATTCTGTCTATCTCTGTCTCTCTCTCTCGCTCTGTTTTGTCTGTATGTGTGTGTGTGTATGTCTGTGTGTGCATGTGTGTGTGTGTGTGTGTGAGTGTGTGTGTGTGTGCATGTGTGTGTGTGTGTGTGTGTGAGTGTGTGTGTGTGTGTCTGTCTGTCGGTATGTGTGTGTGTGTGTGAGTGTGTGTGTGTGTGTCTGTCTGTCGGTATGTGTGTGTGTGTGTGTGTGTGTGTGTATGTGTGTGTGCATGTGTGTGTGTGTCTGTGTCGGTATGTGTGTGTGTGTGTGTGTGTGAGTGTGTGTGTGTCTGTCTGTCTGTCGGTATGTGTGTGTGTGTGTGTGTGTGTGTGTGTGTGTGTGTGTGTCTGTCTGTCATGTGTGTGTGTGTGTGTGTGTGTGTGTGTGTGTGTGTGCATGTGTGTGTGTGTCTGTGTCGTATATGTGTGTGTGTGTGTGTGTGTGTGTGTGTGTGTGTGTGTGTGTGTGTCTGTATGTGTGTGTGTGTGTGTATGTGTGTGCATGTGTGTGTCTGTCTGTCGGTATGTGTGTGTGTGTGTGTATGTCTGTGTGTGCATGTGTGTGTGTGTGTGTCCGTATGTGTGTGTGTGTGTGTATGTCTGTCGGTATGTGTGTGTGTGTATGTGTGTGTGCATGTGTGTGTGTGTGTGTGTGTCGGTATGTGTGTGTGTGTATGTCTGTGTGTGTATGTGTGTGTGTGTCGGTATGTGTGTGTGTGTGTGTGTGTGTGTGTGTGTGTGTGTGTGTGTGTGTGTGTGTGTGTGTGTCTGTCTGTCGGTATGTGTGTGTGTGTGTGTGTGTGTGTGTGTGTGTGTGTGTGTCTGTCTGTCGGTATGTGTGTGTGTGTGTGTGTGTGTGTGTATGTGTGTGTGCATGTGTGTGTGTGTCTGTGTGTATGTGTGTGTGTGTGTGTGTGAGTGTGTGTGTCTGTCTGTCTGTCGGTATGTGTGTGTGTGTGTGTGTGTGTGTGTGTGTGTGTGTGTGTGTGTCTGTCTGTCTGTATGTGTGTGTGTGTGTGTGTGTGTGTGTATGTGTGTGTGCATGTGTGTGTGTGTCTGTGTCGGTATGTGTGTGTGTGTGTGTGTATGTCTGTGTGTGTATGTGTGTGTATGTGTGTGTGTGTCTGTTGGTATGTGTGTGTGTGTGTGTGTATGTGTGTGCATGTGTGTGTGTGTCTGTCTGTCGGTATGTGTGTGTGTGTGTGTATGTCTGTGTGTGCATGTGTGTGTGTGTCTGTGTCCGGTATGTGTGTGTGTGTGTGTATGTCTGTCGGTATGTGTGTGTGTGTGTGTGTGTGTGTGTGTGTGTGTCTGTGTCGGTATGTGTGTGTGTGTATGTCTGTGTGTGTATGTGTGTGTGTGTCTGTCTGTCGGTATGTGTGTGTGTGTGTGTGTGTGTGTGTGTGTGTGTGCATGTGTGTGTGTGTCTGTCTGTCGGTATGTGTTTGTGTCAGAAATATAACATTAAGTCCTAGTGTGATTATTGCTAAATAAGCCGAGACCGGAAGGTTCCCGCGGTCTTCAGACCAGCTGGTGTGATATGAGATGAATGTGTCCGCAGACGGGTGTGGTTTAAGTACAGGGTAGGGGTTGTTGTCTGTGGGGTGAGGGTGACCGTGACGCTCAGGTAAGAGGTAATCTGACACGTCACCTCCAAACAAACCATCCTTCATCCAGTCCCCGTCCAGCCCGGCGTACCACACAATGCCAGGAAGCGCTAATAAAAAGCCGTAGACCTGGGAAGGACAGTTTCACGCTAGAGCTCAATGATTCGTAAACTCAAAATGCCAAGTTCGGTTTGTTGGTCGTTGCTCATAGGCTCATCTTTTCAAATTACATTTTAATCTCTTACTCCATGTCATTTTATTTTATAATGTATTTTTATCATTCATTTTTGTATCACATTTCATTACATTTTTTAGCTATTTCATTCTTTCATTGTATTTCACTTTTTTATTTTTTTTTTCTTATGTCCTTTATTTTCATATTCAATTTTACTTCCTCATTTTTAATAATTTAATTACATTTTATTTATTTAAAAAGTATTTTAGTTTTGTTGTTTTATTTGTTATTTTTGTTATTTTTGTCTTTCCGTTACTTCCCCGTTATTGCATTTTTTTTTCTTATATTTATTGTATTATTTTTTCTTATTGCATGTTGTTTCATCATTAATTGATTTCATTTTTATATCACAGTTTTATGTTCTAATTTTAAATTATTTTATCCTCTTATTGGATTTTTTTTTGCTACTTTACTCTTTTTGTTATTTCATTTAGCTTTATTTTCTTTATATTTATTTTCTCGTATTTCTTTGTCATTGCACGTAAGATTTTTTTTCTCATTTTTTAAAATTATTTTTTTCCATTTTATTTCAGTTATTCTCGCATTGCATTTCATTTTCGAATTTTTTCAGTTGTTTTATTTGTGCATTGCAGTTGTTTCATTCTCTCATTCTTTCATTTTCATTCTCTAAATGTATTTTATTTTCTCCATTATTTTCTCCATTTCTCCAGTTCCTATTTCATTGTGCCCCGGTCTTTTTAAGTGCCCTCTGTATAACACAATGCCAGGAAGGGTTAATAAAAAGCCGTATGGACTGAGCGAGCTCATGCGGGCACGTCGTGTGTTCATTCACTATCTAAGCCACTCCACTTTGATTCATGCGCTTGGCTTCGGACCCATTCTGCCGGACTGGACAAAGAAAGGAAACTGGGCTGACATTAGGCAATCCTCTACACATCCTCCTGAGGCTTTTGGGACGTGTCTTGCCTTGCCTGGACCGTGGGTCTTTAAATCTGAATCAAAGGTTATCAGCCTGGCAGAGTGCAGTAAATGCCTGTGCCTTTCTATTCCGGTAATTACTTCAGCAGGAGTCCGTCGCTATGTTTGTGAGAGCCGTTTCGATGCCGAGACAATGCCATCATATCGCTCTTGCAGCCTTTCATTGTTTTGCAATCTCTTTCTGACAGCTTTGAGAGGTGTGCCGTCCAGATTTAAGATAAAAAATACCCCGTTTGGTTTATTGGTCTTAGGTTAGGTTACAACTGATCTCTCACTGCATTTTATTTACTTTATATTTTATCGGGTTTTTTGGTCATTTTTATGTTGTATTTCATTCTCTTCATGCATTTTAGTTTCATATTCTTTTGTTTTATTATTTCATGAGATTTCATTGTCACGTTGTTAAGTTATATTTTATTATTTTAGTTTTTTTCTTTCTATATTGTATTTTATTTTCAGATTTTTATTTGTTTAATTTTAATTCTCTCACTACACTGCATTTTATTTACATTTTTATAAAATTTTTCATTGCATTTTTTCTTATAATTATTTTTGTTCTCTTACTTTTTATTATTTTATATATATTGAAATATATATATATATATATATATATATATATATATATATATATATATATATATATATATATATATATATATATATATATTAGATAGATAGATAGATATTTCCTCTTATTTTTCATTAATTATTTATATAATATATATAAAAATATATATATAATTTTATTTTTGCATTCAGGCAATACTTATTTTATATTATATATTTTTTTTTGTCATACCTTCTTTTATTACATTTTATTTTCTCATTCTCTCGTCATATTTTTGTGCATCATGTTGTATGACAGCACTTTTCAAACACGCTTCCTATAAAATCCTGCAGAAATCAAAAATAAGCATTACTTCACGGGAAACCAGGTAGCCAAAGCCGAGGCTGGTTTAATCCGGTCGCTTTTAATTCTTCATCTTTGGCAGTCGGTGCGTTCATATTAACACGTGGCTTTCTCTGGCTCCTCTGTTCATTGTCCCGTCGAGGTGAGGTGAACATATTTTTAAGGGTTACTAATGGGTCAGTGCGTTTGAAATGAAATAAGTAAGTGGGTTTACGAGTCCCAGTGTATTTCTCAGGCCGTAAGCAGCCGCGGGTCCATTAAGTGCGTCTGCTGTACATAAACCTGACGAGAGTAAAACCACTCCATCACTGCAACCACACAAAACCTCCTAGATGTGAGTGTAGTGCAGTTTAGCTTTGTTTAGATCTAATGGAGGGGGATGGAAAACAGAATTTGCTGAATCACGTGGAATTTGTGTCAAAATTTGGATAAATAAATCAAAAGTAGGTCTGTAGGTCTGAGTGTGTTCAGCGTCCGTCGTCTCTCAGCTTTCTTTACGTATATTTTTAGCATTTGAGAAACGAAATTTCATCCTAAGCCGGAAACACAGAAACGGAAAGGTCTCGATGGCGACCCGTCAAAATAAAAGTTTGGTTTAACTTGAAAAAATTGTGACAGAAATATATTACGGTCTTTCGTTATTAATAGCAATAACAGTGGTTCTCTTCCAAGTTTTAGTTTAAACAAAACTCGTTTTTTTAACCAAAAATGTAAAGGGTTTGGTAAAGATTTGATAAAGATATATACAATAGAACCCTATTATTTAATTTTATTTTTTTAATTAATGAGATTATATATATATATATATATATATATATATATATATATATATATATATACACACATATACATATATACATATATATATACACATATATATATATATATATATATATATATATATATATATATATATATATATATATATATATATATATATATATATATATATATATATATATATATACACATATATACATATATGTGTCTCATTAATATATGTCTATATATATAATTTAATTATTATTATTTAAACATGATTTAAAATAATTTTAAATGTAATCAAACTATCAACACAGGAAAACACAGGAAAATATAAAGGTGGAAATTAAGGAAAAATAAAACCGAAAGAGAAACAGAAACCTTTTTGTTGTTGTTGTTGTTGTTAAATTGTATAAGTTTCATGAAAATGTAAAAGTAAAAAGTTTGGGACCCTGGATGAATCAGTGCATCTCACGCACCTCTTTATCTGATCTGTATGTTTTCTGATCCAGAAGACTTTCAAAACACCACAATTCTTGCCTTTTTTGGGGTTTTTTTTCACAAAGCTCCCACGCAGATAGCCTAAATGAAAGTGTCTCGCACGCTGCCGTCTCTCTGGGTTTGTGTGTGTGTGTGTGTGTGTGTGTGTGTGTGTGTGTGTGTGTGTGTGTGTGTGTGTGTGTGTGTGTGTGTGTGTGTGTGCGCTCGCTGTGGTTTACCACTCCTTGTGTTACACTGCATTACTTTGCTTCAACAATACTTTCAAGGCCGGGCCTCCTTTCTCTCTATAGATCCATCACAAAACACTGAGCGAGTCGCAGAGAAACCCGATCCCGACTCCACCCTCCAAATTATACGCTACCAGCCGCGACAACAATAACAGCCAGTGTGTTTTTCTGTCTTTAACGAGATCTGCGCGTCAGACCTGCAGCCGCCACATACGAGCGGGGGCCGTGTTTGTGTTTTCCGTGCGTTCGAGGTCACATGACCAGACTGTTTACTCGGCGTCTTTCTCAAAAGAGGAATCGGTGGTTTTTCAGGCTAAAGGAAGACTAAAAATTCGGTCACTTATTATTTAATTTACGCTCGAAGATCGGCAGCGAATTCGTTCTGAGGAAGCAAACTGAACATGTCAAAATCAGGAATTAGAATTTAAATGGACTGGAATTTAAAGGACAATTTCAAGACAGTTTTATTACAGAAATATATTACGGTCTTTTCGTTTTGATTAATAGCAGTAAGAGTAGTTCTCTTCCATGTTTTAGTTTAAACAAAACTCAAAAATGTAAAGCGTTTGGCCATTTTCATTTGATAAAGATATATACAATATTATTATTATTATTATTATTAATTCCTGAGACGTGTACATTTATATATTTATATTTGTACATCATTTAATTATTATTATTTAGACGTGATTTAGAATTATTTTAAATGTAATTAAACTATCAAAATGACAAGATTTGTATGTGCATTTTTTTTAGATAGATAGATAGATAGATAGAGATGTATTTTAATAATTATTTATTTCAGTAGATAGACAGACGGTTATAGTATTATGTTAGTTGTATATAAGTATATAAGTTAGTGTTATTTACTTTCAATAAATAATATTCAAATAAACTAGTCCGCCATACGCATGAATACATTTGTAGAGTTGAGTGGATCTTCCTGTGTGTTGTGATTCAGATTCAGTTCAAACTCGCTCTGCTGAGAGTTTGTGTCGGCCAATCAGGACGCAGTAGGGCTGATGACACACTTCTGGGGATGTTATACGAGAGAATGTGATGATGTGGTAAAAAGCTTCAGACTTTATGACCCGGGCCAGTTCACCGAGAGAAGCCCTAATGGCAGGGTACATGCAGGGGGCTGCGGTGTGTGTGTGTGTGTGTGTGTGTGTGTGTGTGTGTGTGTGTGTGTGTGTGTGTGTGTGTGTGTGTGTGTGTGTGTGTGTGTGAGTGTGTGTGTGTGAGTGTGTGTGTGTGTGTGTGTATGTGTGTGTGTATGTGTGTGTGTGTGTGTGTGTGTGTGTGTGTGTGTGTGTGTGCGTGTGTGTGTGTGTGTGTGTGTGTGTGTGTGTGTGTGTGTGTCTGTGAGTGTGTGTGTGTGTGTGTGTGTATGTGTGTGTGTGTGTGTGTGTGTGTGTGTGTGTGTGTGTGTGTGTGTGTGTGTGTGTGTGTGTGTGTGTGTGTGTGTGTGTGTGTGTGTGTGTGTGTGTGTGTGTGTGTGTGTGTGTGTGTGTGTGTGTGTGTGTGTGTGTGTGTGTGTGTGTGTGTGTGTGTGTGTGTGTGTGTGTGTGTGTGTGTGTGTGTGTGTGTGTGTGTGTGTGTGTGTGTGTGTGTGTGTGTGTGTGTGTGTGTGTGTGTGTGTGTGTGTGTGTGTGTGTGTGTGTGTGTGTGTGTGGAGGGGGTTGATGAGCCACAGTGGAGCCACTCTGGAGAAGTGAAATCACTGTAATAAGAGGGTAGTGGTTTGGCACAGATCACACACACACACACACACACACACACACACAGAGGGAGCGAGGTGAGGCAGGATCTGTGCCCTCTGCTCTGTTTAATTCTCACTACAGTCTTCTGACTCATTTTGGCGGCTGTTTCTGGAGTCACGCCTGAGATCATCAACACTAAACACTAGTTCATGAGCAGATTTTCATTTTTCCTTTAGTAATCCTCACAAGTATGTCCTTTGTTTGTTGATTGTTAGTTGCGTAGTTTAGTTACACAGTGAAAAGTGACAGGATTTCAACGGTAAAAACAGTAAACCCCAGCATTCCCTTCATTGCATTTCAAATTTGATGTTTTTTCTTTGAAATAATCACATTTCCTCTTATTTTTTATTACGGTTGTATATTGCATCTAATGTTATTAAATGCATGTGTATTGCATATTTCAGTTTAATGTTTGTGTCAATGACATTAAGCACATTCTGTATACGTTCTATATACAGTCGAATTTCAGCGACCGTTTTTTTACCGTAAATTTTGCACAATTTTGTGTATTTATTCCTTTGTTTGCTGTATACTTTGTTTCATTGCATGGACCGTTCTATAATTTATGACTTATTTTAGAGTTAGCTATACGTGTGTTGATTTCCTAGATAGTTTCAGAATTAAGTAAATTAATTTAAATGGTTTTATTTCATAGGTAGTTAGTTACCGTTTTTCTCAGTGGCTTTTGGTGCATTTCTCAGCTCAGGAATGAAATTTAGTCACTTGTGCAGATCATAAAAGCGGTTCCTCATTATTTTAGACAAATTGTGATTGCTTTGGTATATTAATGCGAATGATCGTGTACTAATATCAAATGTACACTTCTCTGTGCTATAGTCCTATCCCTCAAAACATCTAGTCATTAGTTCATCGTATAAGCCATTAAATGTAAAATGTTTGATCTGGTTGTCATAAACACATTTTCTATACATTTAGACCTTTTCTATTAGAATTTGTCATGATTTGTGCAAGTGAATCTCGACTTTCGCTAATGAAGAGAATAAATATATAAACCAATTATAAACCGGTTTTGCGAAATAGCTCGAGGGTGCATCTAGTGATTTTTTTTTTTTAATAGACCGAGAACCACCAGGGCCAAGAGGAAGAAAAAAAAAGAGAGACAGGGCCAAAGACAGAGGCACAAATCAGATAAAATACGGGTCATTATTGTGGACTGTGTTGTCAAGCATGGCTTTAAAATGGCTGAACCTGTGCAACTGCCCGCTAACGCAAATTTCCAATCAGCCAATCACATGGCAGCAACTCGATGGCATTTAGGCATGTAGACACGGTCAAGACCATCTGCTGGAGGTCAAAGCGAGCATCAGAATGGGGAGGAAAGGTGATTTATTTGAACGTGGCATGGTTGTTGGTGCCAGACGGGCTGGTCTGAGTATTTCAGAAACCGCTGATCTACTGGGATTTTCACGCGCAACCATCTCTAGGGTTTACAGAGAATGATCAGAAAAAGAGAAGATATCCAGTGAGCGGCAGGTCTATGGGCCTTGTTGATGCCAGACTGGTTCGAGCTGATAGAAACTCATATAACCACTCGTTACAACCAGAGTATGCAGAAGAGCATCTCTGAAAAACGTTGCCTGGTCTAATGAGTCTTGATTTCTGCTGCGACATTCGGATGGTAGGGTCAGAATTTGGCGTCAGCAACATGAAAGCATGGATCCATCATGCCTTGCATCAACGGTTCGGGCTGGTGGTGGTGGTGTAATGGATGTTTTCCTGGCACACAGTATTGTTGCAGACCATGTCCATCCCTTTATAACCACAGTGTACCCATCTTCTCATGGCTGCTTCCAGCAGGAGAAAGCGTGAATCATCTCAGACTGGTTTCTTGAACATGACAATGAGTTCACAGTCACCAGATCTCGATCCAATGGGACGTGGTGGAATGGGAGATTCGCTTCATGGATGTGCAGCCGACATATCAGCAGCAACGTGACGCTATCATGTCAATATGGACCCAAATCTCTGAGGAAGGTTTCCTTGTTGAGTCTATGCCTTCGAAGGATTAAGGCAGCTCTGGAGGCAAAGGGTACTAGTGAGGTGTACCTAATAAAGTGGCCGGTGAGTGAATATCCTCAATAATTCATGTGTAAATTTCTACTTTTGAATTGGATACATAGGGCATACATAAGAAGCATTTGAGTACTCAATAGTTTACATCAGGTGCACTGTTATATTGACAACATGATTAAACATTTGGACTGTCTTGTTTCTGATCAATGACCCAAGGACTTCATTCTGGTGGCACTGATAGCTTCATTGACATAAATACTTACTTGGAGATGAACTAGAGATTGTGAGCAAGCTACAGGCTTTTGCAGGAAATCCATTGCGGTGCTGAATTGTTTTGAGAGAAGCACGTACTACTTTGCAAATATTAAGGGTGATTCGAGAATCCAGCAATCCACCAAATCCACCTCAGGCTTCAGGCGTTGTTGCTGTCTGCAGGTTAATGGACTTGTGCTGTCTGACAGTACTAAGGAAACCCCAGGACTCACTGTCTATTATATACTCAGACAATTACGCGCCAGACAGGGAGCGCTTGCCAAATGGACGACTTCACTTATTGTTTACGCTTGTTGGCTTGTAAAGGAGTTTTGTTCCCTAATTGTACAGCGCGGGGTAAAATGCAGCGGTGGCTGTGCGCTTAATTCATCCTGGCATTGTCGGGCCGGGCTGTTAATTTGGCTGAACTGGCACGCGCCCAAAGTTCAGCAGGTTCACAGACACTCGAGGCAGGAGAGGGAAGCAGCGCTCTCGAAAGCCTCCTAAAGTTTTCCTGTTTGCTGATTCAGCACAAAGAGAAGTGAAGCTGCGCTCTGAAAGCTCTCTAAGTGCAGTTTAGTCATCAATACAGATGTAATCCGTACAGTTCTTCAGCTGCAGGGACAAAGTTTGGGAAAAGAGTCGGTGACAGCTGCGTAAGTCATAGGGACACATTAGCTTGATTCATTTTTAATACTAATATTAGTAATATAAAGAGAAACATGACAATTGTTTCACTTTTTTTTTCACAAAAGTAACATATTGACCAAGCATTAACTTTTATGTTATATATTACTTTATGTAAGATAGATAGATAGATAGATAGAGAGAGAGAGAGAGAGATAGATAGATAGATAGATAGATAGATAGATAGATAGATAGATAGATAGATAGATAGACAGATAGATAGATAGATAATTATATATCGAGAGGGATAAGTTTGATAGTTACTGAATACTTACAGATTCATTAATATCAATTATATATATATATATATATATATATATATATATATATATATATAAAGATCTCTAGATATGTAATGTCTTAAATATTACACTTATATAAAATTAGTGTATATAAAATATATATAAAAATATATATATATTATATTATATAGTATATAAAAATATATATATATCTCATTAAGACAATTATATTTTTATATTAAAAGTTTAATTGTGTAATACAATATATTATGTTTGAATAATTGTACTTAACTATATGCTAAATAATTATATATTATAAGTGTTAAAGCTATATTATAGCTATACTATAGATCTAGAAATTAAATAAAAATATTTAGAAAATTTAGACTGTACACTTCAAATAGAAATGGTATTATATTTGCACAATATTGCATATAATATCATTAATGCTACCTAAATAATACTTACATTGTTATACAAAGTCACAATTATGCATGAATGAAAAATGTGTAAAATATTATGTATCTCTCTCTTTAAATATAAACGATGTGATAAATGTGTATTTTTGGATAAAGTTAATAAACATATAATGTGCACTTCACATAAATACCCTGATGATTAGATCATCCTTTAAATCGCTGGCGATCTGTCATTATACGTGTCAATAGCTAATGCGTTTAAAGCCCCAGTCAGCCCTTTCCCTGGATGGGAAGCTCATTTCGGGTCATCAGGAATGGCTGGAATCGCGTCTTTTCCGTCGGAGCCCTGGAGATTTGATTCCTCATTCCCCCGATTTTCCAATTTAAAAAAGCATTCGATCGCCTCATCCTCATATGTTTCTGCTGAACGTGAAGCAACGAGCAGGCCGTTAAGAGCACAAGTACGCCATTGTCGTCAATTCCCAGGTTTGGGGGCGCATTGTTCCCGGAGATAATATTCCCGTTGTGGTTTCGTCCTGGTCAGCACGCTCCTAATGGAGATAATGACACGCAGGTATACATATTATCATAGCAGAAGTCTTGACACAACAGACACAATAGGTTCGTTTGTACGAGTCCCTCGGTGGCATGCAAAAACAGCACATTTACTGCACGCTGGTGGAAACGCTAATGCAGCCTGTAAACCAGACACTTATACGACTCCACAGTAAAAGGTAATTGTAGAACATAATGGTCTAATGGCTGTTTCGCTTCCACGGGGCCAAATGATTGAATCCACCCTTCATCGTGCTTAACCAACACACACCTGAGCCTTTGTTAGTTGGGATTTTTGACTGAGAGATAAGCTAAGACAGACTTGTTTGTGTTGTATGCAACATACAAAGTACTTTTTGAGACCGGTTCACCGGGGACCGCTGTTCGGTAATAATTGAGTAACTGGCCCTTTAATAGTAGTTTGACTAGTTCTGCTGAAAACGTAGTCACCCTCAGCCAAGATGTAGACGATTTCTTCGCCAGATTTGGGGTCACTTGCTCACCAATGGATGCTCCGCAGTGAATGGGTGCCGTCGGAGTCCAAACAGCTGATAAAAACACGACAATAATACACAAGTAAATCACAACACTCCAATCCAGCAGTCTCGAGAAATTAAGAACCGCATGTTTGTAAGAAACGAATCCATTTATTTTAATTCGAACCATTAATACGTAACGTCACATCTAGTTAGAAACTTATTTTGACCGAATCAGGAGAGAAGTATGATCACAGATTGTGTTCACTAGCCAAAACAAATCTATTGGTGCATTTTATTTTGAGATAAACAGGAAATGGATTTTTCACTGGAGGAAGTTAAAAGTATTTTAATGAGGGATTTGTTTCGTACAAACACACACTAACTTGCCTTGCAACGCATTAAAAGACGAACTCGAGTGGATTTCGTGTGGATTATTGCGACGTGTTTATAAGCGGTTTGGGCACTCGTTGTGACGGCACCCATTCACTGCAGAGCGTCCATTGCCGAGCAAGTGGTGTAACGCTACATTTCTCCAAACCTGATGAAGAAACAGCCTCATTTACATCGAACAGGGCCGGCGTGTTTGCAATGAGGACAATTTCGGCAGTTTCCTTTTTGTGTGAATCATTCCTTAAGGTATCGGGTTTTTGATCATGTTGTGCATGCAACGTTTAAAAATGTCCGAAAAAATGGCTTTGGCCCATTATTTGCAGTGGAGTATGAGGCATTAATTCGTTTGACGGCTAATCTTTTACTGGCAACGCGATTTTTTTCGTAATCCCCATACAGTGCGTTTGCGCTCCAAGCAGGCAACGCAAGGCATGCAATAACCATATACGTTGTGCAATGTCGTGCATCAATTAAGAAGTCACCAGACCATCTGTTTCAGATTATGCTTCCTCTCATATAGAGATAAATGCTACCTGGGGAACTTCTTAAGGGGCCTTGTTCAGGCTTGTTCAATTGACCCATAACATGCGCATAGGTTGCATAAGGACTGTGGTGTTTCTTTACAGATTTCTGAGTGCACTACTGAGTTCCTCACTTATATTAGTATTGTTGTCTGTTTAGTTACATTTAGCATGTGCTGGATTTTATTGGGTTTTGTCATTTTTATTATATTTGTTATAAACAATATATATGTGTGTGTGTGTGTGTGTGTGTGTGTGTGTGTGTATTTCTCTCTCTCTCTCTCTCATTCATATATATATATATATATATGTGTATATGTTTAGACATAAAAGTGTTGAATAGTGTCCTTTGGTCTTTTCTTTTCTACATGTTTCCCACAGCTCACAATCCTGAAATCGACTCATTCTGTCTTTGTCTCTCTCTCTCTCTTTCTCTCTTTCTGCACTGAATTGCCATCACCTTGTTTTAGGTCCTTTGTCAAATTGCCCTCGTCCCCTAATTGTCTTAATTAACGTGGTGCATTTTACATGGCTGCGCAGTTTTCCCATCCCGCGGTTGTTTTTTCAGTCGCATTCCTTCGTCAGTTTGTGGCAAACAGACAAAGAGGAGCTTGTTGGGGAAGTTCTCCATCTATGGCCCATGGCCGCTATTAGTTATGAGGGTCCGTGAGAAAGAGACACTCACCAAAACCTGCTTAGGCCTGAATCATGCTCTAAGTACGTTGATCCACACGCACCAACGTGGCCACAAGAGGCGCTAGAGCCAGCTTTAGCACAAACTCTTCTTGTACGGCTCGCTTTTTTTTAAATAAACGAATGTTATAAAGCATGTTCGGTGTGCGCGAACGGTGCTGAAGTGGAGAAACGGCCTTTAAAGATAGGCATTGTAAATCTAATTTACAGCTGAAGTGGAGAAACAAACTCATTTTGAGACAACTGCCATTAAATATGTGTATTATAACTGAAATCAACAGATGCAAATAGGTGTAGTGCAATACAATAAAAATTCAGGTGAATGAAAAATTAACAATCCCTTCTATAAAAATCTTCAGTATATAGATATTAATAGATCTGTAAAATGTGGTGCATGCCGAAGTAGAGAAACAAATTCATTTTGTGCAAAAATGGGCTTTTAAGTCCCAAGTTTTATTTAGTTTTCTCTAAGAATGGATGTATGTCCAGAATTAAAAAATAATTGGGGGGTGATTTGGCAAAAATCTTGTCTACATAAAACATCCCCCAACTACGTTAGAGCCATTTATTACAGTATTGTTACAGGCGCTTTTCAGTAAAATTTCAGTCTATTTAGTTTGCCTTAAAAACATTTAGTGAGTAAAAAAATGCAATCAGTGTTATATAATAAAACAAGACTGTAAAAAAAGTGACTTTTTTCAGATAAATATAAATATGAACAACAGTCACAAACCATTAAACAATAAAGCCAAATAATCCAAAATCTCAAAATGAAGAAAAAAAAAATATTTCTTTTTATATATGTATATATGGTTTTTTTATTTGTATATAAATTTTTATATAAATGTATGCCTTACTAAAATTAAAAAAAAAAAAAAATCTTAAAAAAAAAAAAAAAAAAAAAAAAAAAAAAGGTGACATTTACAGATAAAAAAACAGTAGCACTACGTGCCAGAAATGTACCGTTTTTTTTTTTTACAGCACATTTCCGGTAGCCCTACTGTTTTTTATATGCGTTGTTTCAGACACTATTAATGCAGAAGCGTTTTGACTGAACCAGGCGGCGCAGCCTTTGTCCCCGTTTCTGTCAACACAAAGCCTAAAAGCAATCCGACTGTAAGCAAAAAGCGAAACCTAAGGCATACCTGAAACGCAAGCTGCATAAAAACATTTCTCAAGCGATTGCGTGTGCATGCGAGAGAGAGCGAAAACGTTGGGGAAAGTCTGCTAATATCGGCCCTAAACGCAGGTTATTATCCGTCCAAACACGGGCCGGCTGGCGTCTTATCTCCTCAGCTGAGTGAGTCCAGCAGCTGACAGCTGGAGCCTGCATCGAGCATCAGATAAGCGCTAACTGACCGCGGAGCATGCTAATGTCAGCTGTGGAAACTGGATTCCTCTCTGCTGCACAATGCTATCACGCTCCGCGCCGCAGCGCCGGGGGGCCGCTGGAGGTCCTCACGCTCTCCGGGCCGGGGTCACGTTTCTCCGTGGCACGCCGCAGGCACTCTATCTCTATCCCATCGAGCACCGGGGCGCAGGAGCTGTCAGTGGGCCCCCGTGGCGAGCGCACTAAGTAGTGCCGGATAGAGTTTCAGCAGTATGTCTGTCAGAGCCCCTTCCCGCCAATTCGGCCACACTGTTTTGGTGCACTTTCGCTCTTTAGCTGTTTTTGAGCAGGTGATTCAGTCATATTTCATTAGAGAAACAATTAGAGCTTTGCGCGTGAGCTGCAGGCCCGGGATGCTTTTAGTAATTACTGAAGGAGGGAGTGTGTGTGTGTGACGAGCAATCGATGATGCTTTTCCTTCGCTCTTCATGCAAGCACATTTTGTCGTGCTTTTTTTATTTATTTAACTGTTATTCATTTTGATAACCATTTTTTACTGATTATTATAACACGTATTGTTGTTGTTATTAATATTATTAAATATGTATGCCCTGTGTGAATTGGGGTGATAGTTGTGTAAGAGAAAGAAGGAAAGACTGGCGTGTGTGTGTGTGTGTGTGTGTGTGTGTAGGTAGCTGAATCATTTCCTTGTTCTGTATTTTTTGGAATTGCCACTCTGGCATTCTTACAAGACACAATGTTCCAGGTGCAGTTAAACACACACACACACACACACACACACACATACTGTACATTCTGCCACATTTACTGTAAATGGGCTTATTAAAATACGATATATGAACATGCGTTAATTTTTTTTTTTCATTTGGTACTTTTTTATTGTCCTGTTTGTCACGATTGCAAATGTAGTTATTGTTCAAAATCAGTTTTATATGATTTACATGTAAAAACAAAAAAAAAAAAACAATTAAAGTAATATCTTATAAAACTACTAGTCAAATATTTGGAAATAATTGATATTTAAATTAATTTGATTTGTTTTTTGTGTGAACAAGATTTTTTTGGTTTTTACAAATATTTAATTAAATAATTTAATTTTAAAAGGTATCCTTCAATACTGTTTAAAAATTGTTTTTAACGTTTTTAAAGTATGACAGAGATCAAAATAGTCATTTAATTTTTAAGTTTTACAGTAATTTACTTTTTTCTTTTGCTTCCTTGTGTTAGTATAGTGATACCTGTCGTACTGGTTTTGAATATATTTCAACCGGTTAGACTGTTTATGACGAGAATCTGTACATTTGACTTTCAGTTTTGAGCAAATACACATATAGAATATACAAAGCAACGCATCATTATAGCTGTTACTTAACATTTTAAGTTCTTTGTGCTTTTAATTGCTGTTAAAGAGGCCGTTGCTCATCACAAACAAATCTCCACCTCACCTTTGTCAATGATCTAGTAGGTTGTTATTATTTTATGTCCCAACGACTGAATGATAATCCAACGGCATCACATACCTGTCATACTCTACAGTTAACAGCAGCTTGATTCGGCTTTTTCAACAATGGAGGAAAACCAGTTTTCAAACCAGCCTGGCACCTGAAGAGCAACACCTTGACAACCACAAATTAAAAGTTTAGTTTCTTTTTAAACACTACTTGATTGCCATTGAGAAATGTATGATAATTCTTCAGTTCCGTTCAACCCAAACTGCTAGGATGTTCTGGCTGGTTTCTAGGGCATTCAAGGTCATTTTTAGGGTGTTGGGTGGATGCTAGCACTTTTCTGTGGTTGTTAGGGTGTTTTAGGCGGTAGTTAGGGTGTTCTAGGTGGTTGCTAGGGTGTTTTGGGTAGATGTTAGGGTGTTGGGTGGATGCTAGCACTTTTCTGTGGTTGTCAGGGTGTTTTAAGTGGTTGTTAGGGTGTTCTAGGTGGTTGCTAGGATGTTTTGGGTTGCTGTTAGGCTGTTGGGTGCATGCTAGCACTTTTCTGTGGTTGTTAGGTTGTTTTAGGAGGTTGTTGGGGTTTTCTAGGTGGTTGCTAGGGTGTTTTAGGTAGCTGTTAGTGTGTTGGGTGGATACTAGCACTTTTCTGTGGTTGTTAGGTTGTTTTAGGTGGTTGTTAAGGTGTTCTAGGTGGTTGCTAGGGTGTTTTGGGTAGCTGTTAAGGTATTGGGTGGATACTAGCACTTTTCTGTGGTTGTTAGGGTGTTTTAGGTGGTTGTTAGGATATTCTAGGTGGCTTCTAGGGTTTTTTAAGTAGCTGTTAGGTTGTTGGGTGGATGCTAGCACTTTTCTGTGGTTGTTAGGGTGTTTTAGGTGGTTGCTAGGATGTTCTGGGTAGCTGTTAGGGTGTTGGGTGGATGCTAGCACTTTTCTGTGATTGTTAGGTTGCTTTAGGTGGTTGTTAGGGTGTTCTAGGAGGTTGCTAGGGTGTTTTGGGTGACTGTTAGGCTGTTGGGTGGATGCTAGCACTTTTCTGTGGTTGTTAGGGTTTTTTAGGTGGTTGCTAGGATGTTCTGGGTAGCTGTTAGGGTGTAGGGTGGTCCTAGTTTTTAATCATTAGAGCATAAGAGACTATAAGACTATAAAAGTTGAAGATTTATTACTGCCCTTTTTATATTAATTTTATGTTTTAATTTTTTGTTTTGTTTTGTTTTATATTACATATGACATGGATTTGTCTGTACACCGAAAAGTCCAAAATGTCTAAATCTATGCCCACCGAGTCGGTCCAAATTCAATAATTCCAAATCCAAGTACTCCACCTCTGGCGTTGAGCGGTTGCTAGGGAGTGTAGGTAGTTACTAGGGTGTTCCGGGTAGTTGCTAAGGAGTTTGTGTGGTTGTTAGGGATTTCTAGTTGGTTGCTAGGGTGTTCTGTGTAGTTGCTAAGTGGTTGCTTGTTAAAAGACCCAACTTTTGTTCACAATTATTGTTCACTGGCTTTGTTCAGATCCCCAGCTCTAAGTCTGAGTTATGATAGCTGTAAGGACCAGGTGCACTGCAGTACCCTTGGATTGTGTTCAGATTTACGGTGACAGCGGTCCAGTGTGGGAGGCTTCGGTCCAGACCCACATCCGTCTGTCAGATAACAGTTTGAAGGAGCTCCTGACTCCCCCACACCATCCCATTTGTGCTTTATTTTCAACAGTTTGCTGTTTTGTTTAAAAAGCAGCTCAATGCTTATCGCTATGAAAACAAGTCTGTTTCATATACATCAACAGGCCCTTGCTCTCCCTCCCGCTCTCCCTCCTCAAAGATTTGACCTTCGATGCCATTTAATTCGCTAAACCCGTCTCCGAGTTCATCCACAAACTAGTCGTGTGCGTATAAGCAAAAAAAAGTCTCTCTTGTGTGTGTATGACACTGAGAATTAAGCTATATTTTGCTATATTTTGGGTTTTATTGCTGTTAAATTAGCTGATTTAGGATTGGCACTGATAAATAAATTTGACACTAAAACTGTAGCATGTCTTTATTAATCTTCAATTAATTCATTCATTTAAATAGTTCGTTCAACTGATTCACTTAGAAACAAATCACGTAACTGTCATAAATGGACCACTGAATCATTGATTCAAATGATTAGTTCAAAAAGGATTAAATGAAACACTGCAGTGCTGCTCTGAAATGCACAATAAATGAAAACTCACTCAGTTTTAATAGTAGGTGGCAACAAGTGTCTGTCTTAATGAGTGATTCATTTAATGTTTGTTGAATATTGCTTTAAAATAGCTGATTCGTTTAGAAACAAATAAAGTCTTTATGAATTGATCACTGAATCACTGACCTTTTTATTTCAGACAATATTGTCTAAAATGAATCTCACTGAATAACAGTAGGTGTCTGTCTCAATGAGTGATTCATTTGTTCAAACTATTTGTTCAAAACAGCTGATTCATTTAGAAACAATCCTTAATGGAATGGATCGTTGTGTCATTGACTCAAACGATTCGTTCAAAAACGGATTCATTCTGTCGGCGTTGTTGCTCTGTGCCTTTGCTATTGCTTTGTTTGGATCTATTGTGTCTAATATTTTTATATGTAGCACCCTCAGTGTTAACTAGTTTGTCGAGCCTTAAATAAAATCAATATCGCAATCCATGAAAACAGCACTCTTGCATGCGAGATGTTACTTAAATATAGCATCTCATAAATAATACCGAAACAACGCATTCTGAATTGGTTGCTTTTTGCAATGTTAGGGACCATTCCCCCGTGATGTCAGCTCACGCATTATTGCTAAAACAAAAATTACTGGCAATAGCAGCCAATAAATATGACGCTAACGTGAGCAAAACTCCCACGGAAACCCAAAAGCTGTTTTGCGGCACGGGAAGCGGTGAGGCACGTGCCTCCGGAGGCAGCTGTTGCTTTTGGACGCCCTCCGTGTCGGAGCCTAGCCGGGGCGGGACGGGGTGGATCTGGAGCCGGCGGGAAGGGTGCTGCTGTTTTCCCGGTGAAGGTTTGCACAGCTGCGGGAAGCTGTCCCTCCCCGGTGAGCCTGGCGGTCTCGTCGGCCTTTAGAAGCCAGCTCCAAACATCACAGAACAAGAGCGAGTCGCTGCCACCGTCCCGATGCCCCGAGAAAACAGACTTGAAAGGCCGGCCTTCTGACGCGCCGTGTTTATTTCGTTCAGCTCATAGAGATGTTATTTATGTCTCTCTGAAACGGGTGGAGGGTCGGCTGTAGCGCTGGCCTCCTCTGCAGCACATGTGCAGGTTTTCTCTCAGAGAGGCAGCTGGGGACGGTCTGGCTTCGCGTTGTTTGCCAAACTGAGGACTAAGCAGCCATCGATGGACATCCATCATGCTGTTTGTACAAATCCCCTCTGGTTCACGATATTCCCGAACTGGAGTTTGCACTCTTTCTGAGGAAAACGCTGAGCGCGAAACTCGCTGCCAGCGAGACACAGTGGGTGGTAGTTAAGAGTCTAGAGGCCATCGCACGCTGAGTACCAAATTTTCGCAGGTTAAAAAATAAATACAACCTCACGTTGCGTCAATCACGTTTACACACTGCCTTCCAAACTTTTACCCCAAAAAAAGGTATGATCATTTTCACATCTGTAGCGAGCATTTTATGGGAAAGGACGGCAGATATGAAAAAGCGCATATGATTGTGTGCGATAACCTTAAACCTGTCTTTTAGGTGTTGTTGTTATTATAATATATTTGATTTGATATATTTTTTTTGATTACATTTTTTTTTTTATTCATTTTAAAATGATCAAATAATTATATGTAAATGTTTCTAAATAAATAAATAAAAAGTTAATTAATAATATTTTCTTTTATAATATTTTTATTATGAATTATATTATTTTATTTAATAAATTATAATTTATGTATATAATATAATTAAATCATATTAAATATTATTTTATGATAATAAATATATTTGATTAAAACTTTTTATATTTATTATAAATAATTATTATTTAAATTGTAATGTTAGGTTTTGTGTGTGTGTTCTATTATCATGTGCACATTATTTTACCCAATAAATAATTGATATAAATAGTATAAACATACACAAACTATTTATATCATACTATTAAAGGTTTTGAATGCACTATAAACTGGTTTTCTCCGTGCTCCGGTTTTCGCGCAGCATCTGCGAAACGGATCATCGGTGTGTGAAACCGTTGGGAAGCGGGCAACTCGCGCTCGCTCTCTCTTCCTTCTCCTCTTTTCGAGCTCGTTATCGTCTGCCAGCGCCTGCCAGATGTGCAAGTCCTTTATTTCGCTGCGTAAGATGCATACTTAGCATTTTGCAAGCGGCACTGATGACTTTGCAAGCTGTGGACGCCTGGAAAAAGGAAAGTGGCTCTGTCTACGAGTTCCCCAGGTGCGCTGGTCTTCGGGGAAACGGCAGACCTGTATGATTTCAGCAGACTTCATCTCAGATGTTCTCGTCGTTTTTCTTTTGTCTTTATAGAGTCATTCTGACACTGTTCTTAGCCAGACTCCTGCCTTAAATCCTGGGCCACGCTGCAGCTTATTATGAAGGCCCTACTAAGCCGTTGATGGCGAAGTCAGACTTCGACGTGGCTCCAGTCTGCCCCGACTCTCTTTAATTAAACCCCTGATGTTAAAAGCTTGTGGAAAACCCCGCATGAAAAAAAACCTCAATATTCGTATATTTACTTCACACAGACCAGGTGGTGCATGCACACATAATAACAAAACAACAATGTCATCCCCTTCTGTTCATTTCCGACAGGAACATGGAAATAACAGGGAAGAGTGGGAGACGGAAATGTGTCTCTTAAAGGAGCAGCTAAAAAGTGACAACTCCGCCATAATTTATGTCGTTTTTATTGCCAGTATGCCTATTACTTTTTGTCATACTTTTATGCTACTTCATGATGACTTTTGTTCGAAATCACATCGGCTTCTACGAAACATGTTCGTGTTTGTCATTTTAAACTGTCATTATTACACTGTGAAACAATTTACGGTAAAAAAAAGCGGTAAAAAATACGGTAACAACATTTTAGGTTTAAATTACCGTAAATATCTACCGTTAATATTACCCTAATAAACATAACTGAAGAAACAAACATAGTTATTTCCAAGAAAAAACGTAAAATTCTAACTAAATTGCAGGGAATTGTGGGAATGTCAGTTTACGGTTTAACTATTTAACTATTTAATAAATAAAACAGCCTTTAAAGCCCTTAAAGTCATCATTTTTCCACTCATTTATGAGTGGAGCAGCGCATGCAGTCATATAAACTACTTTTATGGTACTTTATAATGGTTTTTGTTTAAAAACATAATGATGCGCCTGAAACGGTCAAAGTTTAGACGTTAACGTCCATTTTCAGGTTTTTATGAGTAAGCTATCACCTATAATCGTATATGAACTACTGATATGATACCTTTTATGATGGTTTTGTTTACAATATGGCATCTGTTTGCTAAACATGTTCACGTTTATCATTTAAAACAGCCTTCATTAAAATCAATGAATAGAACAGTACATCGTTTTCCTGATATTTATGATTGGACTATTACATTCATTCTACTTTATTGTATTTTTATGCAGTTTTTTAATTCGTGTGGATTTAGAACAACATGACAAAGAATGGTTTTTAATGAACTCTCCCTTTAAGTAACATCTGTCGGGCATGACCTGTAGGAAACGGAGCGCTTAATTAAGGAAGCCCTTTTTTATTATTTTGTTTCTTCGGTCTTGCTCGGGCTGGTTTGAGTGATCCTAGCTTGTACCGTCCAAGGATTGCAGATAAAAGACATGTGGCAATTATGCGTGTTAATCCCTCATAAAACACTAGATAATGATGCATTTAAGTAGTTTAATACACTACGAGGAAATTCATCTGTATATGCCACTATAAATATCAGATGGAGATCTGTTCAGTCAGGCTCTGTTTGTTTTTGTGTTTGGATTGAGATCTCTCCGGGCTCATAGTTGTTCTTCCATATGTTTGCTTGTCTCCATGTGATGCTGTCGGACATATTTACACAACTCCCTTCTGTTTGACTTCTATTCTCGGACCGGAATAAATGTCCATTTTTAGACGCTTCTTGTTTAGACGCTCGAAATTCCAGCACCTCAGCTCGAGAGATGGGGTTAAACAGGCCATTTCATTTTATCAAATTACATTTCTTTGCTTTTTGTCAGTCAGTCTGTTCTATATTCTGTTCAGGTGTATCTGTTATATTTGAACAATTCCATTCTCGTCAGTTTCGTACCATTATTTCTTATTTATTCCAAGCTATGAGAGTTTTAATTTGTGTAAAAAAAAAAAAAGCACTGCTGCGCTGTGATTGGACAGAATGTTGTCATGCAGATTTGTGGTTTTTGAGTATTGAGTTTTGATTGGGTGAAAAAGCACTGCTGCGCTGTGATTGGACACAATATTCCCACGCAGATTTCTGGTCCTTGTTGAGTACTGAGTTTTGATTGGGGGAAAAAATTGTGCTGTGATTGGATGGATTGTTGCCGCACAGACTTGTGGATCTCATGGAGCATTGAGTTTTGATTGGGTGATAAAGCACTGCTGCGCTGTGATTGGACGAAATGTTGCCACACAGATATGCAATTTTTGTTCAGTGAGTTTTGATTGGGTGAAAAAGCACTGCTGCGCTTTTGATGATTGGATTGAAATGTTGCCACACAGATATGCAATTTTTGTTCAGTGAGTTTTGATCGGCGCTGATTGGAAAATGCCACACAGATATGCAATTTTTGTTCAGTGAGTTTTGATCTGATAAAGCACTGCTGCGCTGTGATTGGATGTTGCCACACAGATATGCAATTTTTGTTCAGTGAGTTTTGATCACTGGCTGTGATAAAGCACTGCTGCGCTGAGTGATTGATAAAGCACTGCTGCGCTGTGATTGGACGAAATGTTGCCACACAGATATGCAATTTTTGTTCAGTGAGTTTTGATTGGGTGATAAAGCACTGCTGCGCTGTGATTGGACGAAATGTTGCCACACAGATATGCAATTTTTGTTCAGTGAGTTTTGATTGGGTGATAAAGCACTGCTACGCTGTGATTGGGTGATAAAGCGGAATGTTTGCCACACAGATATGCAATTTTTGTTCAGTGAGTTTTGATTGGGTGAAAAAGCACTGCTACGCTGTGATTGGACGAAATGTTGCCACACAAATATGCGATTTTTGTTCAGTGAGTTTTGATTGGGTGAAAAAGCACTGCTGCGCTGTGATTGGACGGAATGTTGCCACACAAATATGCGATTTTTGTTCAGTGAGTTTTGGGTGAAAAAGCACTGCTATGCTGTGATAGGATGGAATATTCCCACGCAGATTTCTGGTCCTTGTTGAGTACTGAGTTTTGATTGGGTGAAAAACACTACTGTGCTGTGATTGGATGGATTGTTGCCGCACAGACTTGTGGTTCTCATTGAGTTTTGATTGGGTGAAAAAGCACTGCTGTGCTACAACTGGACGGAGTGCTATCTCATAGACTTGGCTGCTTTGAAACCCCCACAAAAGAGAACTTTGTTAGCACAGTAAACCTCAGGAGACATTGGGCGGTGCCACCCATCCATAAACACTGCTGTTGTATATACAGTTGGCTCCAAACGTCTGAGACCACATTAAAAATCTGGATTTGTTTTTATCGTCAACTTGAAAATGCAGTTTTTAAATAGTTATTTTGAAGAATGTCAAAACAATTACAAAATAAATAAGAAATGCTCACTACATCCAAGTAACCGTTGAAGGTCAAGATGCCCATTGGATCATCTCTATATACTATATAGGATGGTTATGTTTACATCTACATCACATATAATGGAAATTGTTGTTTTAAATGAGAAAATAATGCATTTTTAAAGTATTTTTTACCGGTTGTCTCAGAGTTGGACGCATACGCAATTGCTGTTAATTAAATTGATGCTTTTAGTTAGCGGTGGTGCGTTAGATTGATTAAAAGCGACAAAGTCTTTTATAATGTTGCAAATGTTTTCTATTTCAAGTAAACACTGTTCTTTTGAAAAACATATTCACAAAAACAGCACAACATAATAATATTTAAATCTGCACATTATGAATTTCCGAAAGGTCTGGAGTAACGGTGCTGAAAATTCAGCTTTGATGGCAGAAATAAATTACATCTTTAAAAATATTACAATAGAAAACAGTTGTTTTAAATAGTAATAATATTACTGTATTTACAGTATTTTTGGCCAAAGAAATGCAGCCTTGTTGAGCTTTAAAATAATTTTAAAAAGTACTGTATTTCTACTGTTTCTGTCATTTATAACAGTCCAGATTTAGCAGCTAATGACCATTTTCCTGATACTTTCCAGGTATTTATACCTAGACCATCTTAATTGGCCAAACCCTAACCGCACGAACAAGATCTTCATTTTGTGTCTTGTTATTTTCTTCTCGATCGCGCTCCGGGACGTCACGTCCGGCATACGCCCGTCTCCGAGACCCACCGGAGAGACTCGCTCCTCCGCAGGCCGTCCGAAATAGCAAGCCCCGACTTCTCCCCTGAAAGCGTTACCTGTATTTATTTCCTCGTGACTCTATTTCTGTCGCACTGAGTCAACAGGCACCGGTGCTAAAAGAGGCCTGTGATTTGCCCCTGACTGTGTTCTTTCAGAGCTGAAGGGGAGGGAAGGTTAGTGTTTACCCACCGTCTAAAAATACCCGTCTGGGCCGACAGAGCCACAGAAACGGACAAAGAGGGACAGAAGACAGGAGGGTCACCCTGAGCAGGAAGGCTTTGTTTGGGGGTTTAATGTCACCTGTGTTCGCCGAGAGAAACGTGACAGAGGTCATGCTGACGTTTACCGTCTTCTACACCGCTTTTGCTACTTGATTATTTCCGAGTAAGGCTGAATATTCGGTATCTGCCCACTTAAATAAATACGGTAGCGTGAAAAACACGGCAACGCTCGATAAATGCGCATTAGAAAAAACAGTAAAATTGCGAAATATTATTGCGCTTCAAGATTTTGCATTTTTCTCACGTTATGTTTTAAAATGTAATTTATTTCTGTGATCAGAGCTGAATTTTCAGCATCCTTCAGTGTTACGCGGTCCTTTAGAACTCATTGTGTGCTGTTTGGGAAATGTTTCTGATTATTAGATCACGTTTGCGAACGTTATAAACGTTATAAATCTCTTTGCTCTCACTTTTGATTTGATTTAATGCATCTTTGCTGGATAAACATACTCATTTCTCTGTCCAAAAAAAATTCTGATAAATAAATAAATAAATATCGATCTATGTATTAGAATAATATCCAATTTTTTGCATGCATATTAATAATCATTTTCCTAAAGTTGCAATTGAAATGAAACGAATCGTATTTTAAAAATTACATTATATGATTATGATTATGATAATAATTGATTCACTATTAAATTCATCGCAATATATAATATTAACTATAATAATATTATAAAATTAATATAATATTAATTTTTTGCATGCGTATTCATAATCATTTTCAAGTTGCAATTGAATGAAATGAATCTTATTTTAAAATGACATATGATTGGGATTAAAATATGATCATAATTGATTCACTCTTAAATTCGTCACAATACAGTATTTAATATTTGCATGAAGCATACATTAACTGAAATAGAATAAAGCTTATTTTTGTTGCCAAGATGACGTTTTCTTCCTTTCGTTCAGTTTAACCTGTACTAGCATAGCGAAATTAAACTAGAAGTGATAATAGCACTAAATAAGGTGTGTCTAGATTCGTTCTTTCGCTGTTTATGAACTCGTGTGAACGGCCTCGATGCAGCTCGTTGAGAAAAAGCTGACAGGAAGGCGTCAGGATGTAAACAAATAAGAAGAAAGGATGCCCCCGTGGGAGAAAGCAGCGCTGAAACGTGAAGCTCCATCACCTCCGGTCAGGTTTCATTCATCCGTATCAAGGACACGTATGGACATCTCTTCCCGTGACATGTTTAAATAATCCGAGTGACATCGTTTCCCATCATCTGAGCTGAGGTGGATCGTTTGTGATCCCGAAGATGAAATGGTGTCGCGTTTCTGACGGTTATCGGCAGGGAAATTCCACGCATTCAAAGGAAGGTGACATCAAGCGCAGGAATCCGAATTCCAGCTTTGTGACTTATACATGAGCGCGGTATCGTATAGACCGCCTTCACTGTGCTCTGACCTTCAGCGGATCATTCATGCCGTGGGAGCTGGGTCACGTTCTCTTCCGCTCGCTGAGGCTGCATCTACTCGATCCCAAATAGCGTAAAAGATTTTTTTTTATGGTACAGTAAACCGAAACGAGCCCATTTCTGCCCCCGCTGAATACAGAGTGAGGGCCAATGAGAGTTTTCCCCTAAAATTCATGGAAACAGTAAGATAAAAATCAATCGGTCAATTGTGAGTACGAGTTTTGGAAAATAAGCTGAGCTCGGAGAATGAAAATGCGATTTTGTAAAATATATAAACAGTTCTGAGAATAAAAAAACTGTTGCAATAATATAAACAAAACTCTAAAAAAAAAAAAATACTTAAAAAAATATATATAAATATAAATGTATAAAACTGAGGGGGGAAAAAATGCAATTTTAAATAGAAAAAAATTATTATTTTTTTTACAGTTACAGCATGGCCAAAATTGTGAGATTAAAAAAAACCCATTTACCTTTTAATATTATTATTATTATTAAATTCTGTGGCAGAAACAGACTTCCATAGTGGACATAATTAATCCCTTGGATCAAAGCTGAATTATCACATGATCCTTCAGGAATCATCCTGATATTCTGATGTGCTGCTCAAGAAAAATTTCTGATTATTATCAGTGCTGAAATCAACTGCGTTCATATTTTTGCTAATTTTCTGCATCCTTTGATGAACAGAAAGGTCAGATACAGAGAAACAGTGCATCGTTGCTGAGTAAAAGCATTCATTTCTTTTAAAAAAGGTTTATATATGAGCCGCGTTTTTTTAATACGGTCATCAGGACGCTGAAGTCAGCCGCTCAGTTCGACTTGTCTGAGGTTGGTCCCGACCGGAATGCTGAAATACCGCATTCATACGCATACGTTTGATTTTCCGTTCACATGATGACGGGCACCTTCCTCAGCTGTCAAACACCTGCACAAACAGGGCCTTACAGGAATCCGGTTTCCTTTTCCTCCGTCTGGGTCTTTTAGCCGTCCACTTACAGCTCATCGCCGCTGCTGGCTCTTTGTGGGACGGTTGTGGTAATTAGAGAGTGTTTCTTTAATGAGCTCTTCACGGGGGGGGGGGTTTAATTGAGTAGCTGGGCGGAGTCGAGCGTGTGGGTGTGGTTTAACAGCTGTCACTCCATAAAGAAACAAGTGTTCAGTCAACAAGCCCCCGCAGGCACAAAACACTGCATCTGTCCTCACACACTCACGTTTATGTGACACTTGTGCTCCTGCGTGTGTGTGTGTGTGTGTGTGTGTGAGAGAGAGAGGGAGAGAGAGAGAATGAAGGAAGGGAAAAGTTTTTTTGGTTTTTAGTAAAGTAAGAATTATATATATATATATATATAGTTTTTAAATAATCTCAGTTAAACTGCAGTTGGGTTATTTTCATAATGTAATAATAATATAATAAAATACAGCCACCCAACTCAATAAAACACAATAAAATCATGATAACAGATTTAAAAACAAAATATTTTATTTTAATTCTGATTATTTTTACTTTATTATTTTTATTTTATTTTATTATGCCTGTTTTGTCCCAAGTTGTGACACCACTATATCTATAATATCTATAATAAATGTTAATACATATTATATTTGTATTATATTTTTACATAAATATTTTATTTAATTTTTTGGCACTATATAATTTATATAATGTGTTAATACATTTTACATTTGTATTATATTTTTACATTAATGTGTTATTTAATTTTTTTGGCACTATATAGTTTATATAATGTGTTAATACATTTTACATTTGTATTATATTTTTACAGTAATATTTTATTTAAATTTTTTTGCAGAATATTTTGATGAGATATTATATTTTTCTTTTTTTTTTTTAATTGTTGAGAATTTATATGCTTAATTTTGTGCAATTAAAACCGTTTGCCTTACTTTCGTTTTAAATATTTAAACATTTGTGCGAGCATTTTTGTAGAATTTACGATTTTTTTTCATTGATGTTGAACACGCGCCTGATTGTACTCTTCCTAAAACAACAGTTGCAATTTCATAAACTCATAAAATATTCAGCTTCATGAACAACAAGTTACCCAGTCGAAAGCTCATTTGTGCACAATAGTGAGCAGATCTCTATCTAGCCATGTGGACACATTTCAGAGGTGACTGTGTAAATAAAGCAGTGTTTCAGAGGCCAGAAACACACACACACACACACACACACACACACACACCTTCGCCCCATAGCGAGTGTATGAAAGAGGGTCTGTGACCACGCCTGCCCTCGGCCTCCATCAGGGACCATTAAAGAGAGACTCTCAGCTGTCTGTCTGCGCAAATGTTTAAAGGGCCAACTGGCCCCATGTTTACTGGCCCCTTTAAACAGACCCTGAGATCCTTTCAGATGACGTTAATCAACTACAAACCCAAACGAATCTAAAGAGCGAAATATGTCAGCAGAGAAAGGCGATTTACTGCTGAATATTTTATACCAGGAGAAGCAGCTCCGTTTGATTGCCATCGAAAATCTTTTTGCGGCCGAACGTTGCCAAACGTGACACAGAATCAGGCCAAGTTCAATTCACTCTCATCATTTTTATTGCCGGTCACAGCTATAAAACTTAAACTGAGTAGGAGCACCTTATTTTTATGCTGCGTCTTTAGGTTCAGTTCGCGGATAAATATATTCCAGTATTTATTGTGCTTATTTAATGACTTTGTGTTTTTCTTTTATGACCATCGCTGCTTAAATCATAATGAAATAGAAATTAGTTGTTTTTAACGGGACGGGTCATCCAAAAGTCATTTCGTAGTCGCCCTCGTGTCGTTCCAAATCTGCGCTGAAAAAAAAAAATCCAGTTTCTGAAGTGAAACAAAGCTTATTGAAGTTCCTTTTGCAAAGAAATACTGCTTCGTTCTTTCTACTCCGACATTTTGATGTTTCTTTAGAATTATTTGTGAAATATACTAGCAGTTAAACTGTAATGCTGCGGGACTGTCTTATATCCATGAACCACAAATGGAGATATTTAGCAGAATGTCCGTGCTGCTCTTTTCCGTATAAATTAAATGGTGAAAAATGGCCGTCAAAATAATAAACCAATGAAATATATACGACTAGGATGATAAATAAAATAAATAAAAGGATGATGACAATAATCTACCATGATGTTGAAAAATAAAAAAGTAAAATAAAATAAAATGCCAAAAATATAAAAATAAATTGAGTCTTGTGTTTTGTAACCAACTGTGATTAAATTTTAAATATGCAAAAAAGGACAACATCCTTTTTATATTATTATTATTTTTATTTATTTATTTTTAGATTTCTAGACCTTTATATATATTTTATGCTACATTTAATTAAATTTGTGTTTGTTCTATACATGCATAAGTTCTATTTTTGTTGAAACGTGAATTAAATTTTAGTCTTTACTTCACATAAATCATGTAACCATAGTGTGTGTGTGTGTGTATATATAAATATGTATGTATGTATATATATATATATATATATATATATATATATATATATATATATATATATATATATATATATGATAGTGATGTAAGGATGAATGGTTGGTAGATAGATAGATAGATAGATAGATAGATAGATAGATAGATAGATAGATAGATAGATAGATAGATAGATAGATACTTTTTCCTGTCTTAGGACAACTTTAATGAACTTTTCTGATCCACTTTAAATGTTGACTACTGTAAAGACTGTTTTAATATTTTAGGTGAACTCTTCCTACAGCTGCTCTGTGTTTTGTAGGTCATGAATTTGTCCATCTTCTGTCCGTGTGATGTACGAGAGAGCGAGTGAATGTTCTGCTCATGAGTGAAGCGGAGAAACAAAAGCAGCTTTGAGAGCTTAGGCCCCCTGGAAGGCTTCTGTGTAGCGGCACGTGGCAAAGACCTTGATACTTATCATGTGCGTCAGGTGCTGCTCAACACTTCCTGCTCCCTCCTTTCTTCATTCTTTCACTCTCTGACCTTCTTTCGTTCAGAGACAAGGCCAAAAACTTGTGACATTTGCCACATTTATTAGTGTGTCACGATCTCCTTTTATTGCTTTATATTGAATGTTAAGCTAGACAAGTCTGAAGGCCTTATAGATTCAGAGAAATATTTATCTATCTATCTATCTATCTATCTATCTATCTATCTATCTATCTATCTATCTATCTATCTATCTATCTATCTATCTATCATCCGTCCTTACATCACTATCATCCATTTATTCATCCATCCATCCACCTGTCATATATCTGTCATCCATTCATGCTTCTATCCATTCATTCATTCATTGATCTATCCATTCTTCCATCCATTCAACCATCTATCTATCTATCTATCTATCTATCTATCTATCTATCTATCTATCTATCTATCTATCTATCTATCTATCATCCGTCCTTACATCACTATCATCCATTTATTCATCTATCATCCACCTGTCATATATCTGTCATTCATTCATGCTTTTATTCATTCATTCATTCATTCATTCATCTATCCTTCTATCATCCATCCAACTATCATCCATTAATAATTTAGCATCCATCCATCTCTCTGACCGTTCATTCATCCATCCATTCTTCTGTTTATTCACTCTTTCATTCATTCATTCATTGATCTATCCATTCTTCCATCCATTCAACCATCTATCTATCTATCTATCTATCTATCTATCTATCTATCTATCTATCTATCTATCTATCTATCTATCTATCATCCATTTATTCATCTATCCATCCACCTGTCATATATCTGTCATCCATTCATGCTTCTATTCATTCATTCATTCATTCATCTATCCTTCTATCCATCCATCCAACTATCATCCATTAATCATTTTTTATCCATCCATCTCTCTGTCCGTTCATTCATCATCCATTCTTTCATTCATTCATCCATCCATTCATCCATCCATCATCCTTCTCTCCATTCAGTCGTTCATTTATTAATTCATCCATCCATCATCCATCCATTCTTCTGTTTATTCACTTTTTCATTCATTCATCCATCTGTCATCCATCCATTCATCCATCCATCATCCTTCTCTCCATTCAGTTGTTAATTTATTAATTCATCCATCCGTCATCCATTCATTCATCCATCATCCTTCTCTCCATTCACTCTTTCATTCATTCATTCATTCATT
>NC_056723.1:1845084-1855084 GCF_018831695.1 Puntigrus tetrazona | reverse complement strand
CTAAACTTAATAAAAAATTAACTTCAAATAAACTTTAACTGATGTAAATTTTATTAAATATTGTAAATATTGTAAATATTTTATTCCAGCAAGTTACTTGAGCAGCATTTCATATTTTCATCTAGCTTAACTTGATGCACTAAAATAAATCAACTAAAACGGAAATAGAAATCGCTAAAAAACAAAACAAACATTATATGTACAGATTAAATAAAAAAACACCTAAATTGCTCAAATTGAAGAAAAAATATATTTATAACTTGCATCACATCAATGAAATTGTTCCATATTACAATAATAAGTAAAAAGTAATGACAGACCTCAGTGCAAAGTTATTTATATATATATATATATATATATATATATATATATATATATATATATATATATATATATATATATATATATATTATGAGTATACTAAAGTGTCATATGGTCTTTTTAATGCCTTTATAATACATGCCTTTAGTGTAAACAATAACGTTTTGTAAGAAATAATCTCAGCACACATCTCTGAGTGGACTTTAGCCTGATTTTCTTCCTCTTAGGGTTAAACAACCTGAGGTTAAGTGCATTATTGGAGCACAATGGTGACTGTTGGTGGATTAACCCACTGCAGAGCACCAGCCGTTCGTGCAGCCCGGTTTCTCAGATCAATGTCTCTTTGTTCGTAGGTGCTTCAGATGGACGTGAAGCTGGAGAACGTCCTGAAGATCCTGACGGAGCATTTCCAGCCCAACCCGGAGCCGCTGCCGAAGCCCAGCCAGTACAGCTCTCGGGTGACCGTCATGAAGCGGCTGGGCGTCAGCATGGACGAGAGCCAGTGACCCGCTCGCGCTAAGCATTGTGGGAAACCCAAGAACCCGAAGAAGACCTGGCTGTCCCTCAGCATCTCCTGAACTGTCCGTCTCGAGTCATTCGATTGGTTTTATGCCCCCCGGGGGACTGGAACGAGTCCGCGGGGCCCGTTTCGGACGCTTTTGGCGAAACCTCGAAATAATAATAAATCACATTTCCAGCCACAACACCCGCAGGAACAGGAAGAAGACCCGCTCGGGGGAATGAGCGCTGATGTACGGCTGCGGCACGGCTTATCAAAATAGCAAAACACCCACGACAGATACTAATGAAGTTTAATAGCGCGCCGAGAAAGGAGGCCATTCGCGGCCGTTTAGACGAGAGCCGAGATTTGAGCCGATCTCCAAACGGCGAAAGCTGATGGAAAAAGCGGCGCATTTTCTGAAACTGCGAAGGATCTGGCGCGCATCCGTTCATCCTGGGTCTTTTCACCGAACATGTTGGCCGTTTGCCTAGTTTTTTTTTTTTGTGTTTTTTTTCGTGTGTAAAGCAAAAAGCCACGGAGTGTGTTACAGTCGTGTACAGTAAGGGGTGTTTTTACTCTTAAAACCACCGGAAAATCACTGCAGCTTGAAGTGGCTTATTGCTTTTATTAAACGCCGATGACAGCATATTCAAAAAAAATGGAAAAAATGGAAACTAGTGCTATCAAGCGATTAATCGCATCCGAAATACGTTTTTGTTAACGTAATATATGTGTGTGTGCTGCTTATTTATTATGCATGTATAAATGCACACGTACAGTATATTTTGAAAATACATGTATATACATATTTATATTATTATATATTATATAGTTTATTTAATATAGAAATATGGCATTTTTTCTTATATATGTGTGTGTGTTTTGCATATATATATATATATATATATATATATATATAATATATATATATATATGCACTTATATATATATGTATATATATATATATATATATATATATATATATATATATATATATATATATATATATGCAAATATATATATATATATTGCATATATATATATATATATATATATATATATATAAGTGCAATTTCAACAAAAATTCAGTTAAAATGACACGGTTGCATCAATGAATGTGTTTTTAGATCAGTTTGGCGTTTGTTAAAACGTGCCAGGGTTCACATATTGAACCTGTGTTTTAGAGCCACTCAGTGGACATTTCTCTCTGAAACTGCGGCGTAAAAAACGGTGTTGCACAAAAAGTGCACAGAGGTACATATTTGTATGAGACCGGGTTGAAAAATACACAGTGCGTATATTACGTAAACCGAAAAAAAGGTCATTTCGGATGCGATTAATTGTTTTAAACTGTTTAAAATTGTTTATATAGTTAAAAATAAAAATAAAAGAATAACCATTTTTTGCACACTACAGTTTAAAAGCTTGGATTTGTGAGATTAAGTGAAGTGTTTTACGCTCAGCAAGGCTGCATTTATTCAGTCAAAAATACAGTAAAAATTTATTACGGTTTATGAAATGTATTAAGTTGAATTTCTTCAGCGTCGCGTGATGCTTCACACATCATTCTAATAGAAACATTTCAACGCTAAAAAAAGTTTTAAGAAAATTTTAGTTATATTTTGTCCTTAGGATTCTTTTGATTCAGCGTTTATTTAAAATGCGACATTAAAGATGTCGCTTTTGATCCAGTTTTCTGAACGGCAGTGTAATTAACGTAATATTTATATAAAAATAAACTTTTTTAATATTCAAATGTAACATCACTGTTACAAACGTTACATAAAGTAAGCATTTATAAACAATCCAACCGATAAAACACACATAACACGCGGACATGGGTGTCTATTTCGTTCAAATATACTGTAACCCTTCACCAGCGGAGCTGAAATCCTGAAAAGAAGGGAATGCTGTGAGTAGATAAGCTCGTATTTCTGTCTGCCGACACAACTGCACAGTTTTATAAAGCCGTGTAAATACTGTAGCATGCAGCGCTCCAGAAAACTGTGGCGTAAATAAAACCGAGTTGTGCACGGCGTACCTGTCACGCGTCATGTGTTAACGATTAAAGAGAGAGAGAGAGAGAGAAAACGACATGTTTCCATTGGCTCGCCTCTCTTCTTTTCTCCGCACCTACTCCTCGATCCCAGGCCAAAGCATACAGGCCCGGTTACGGGTCGCCAGGATCCACACGTTAGCTTTTGTCTCGCTGTTTCTCGGGGACCTTGAAGGAGAAGTGGAGCGGTCTGCTGGCCCAGCTGCGGAGCAGAGACACACTGAGGGTCTGTGTGCTTTGAGAAGGCCGTTTGATGTCGGAAAAGCGTTAGAGATGCAAGCGGCGAGGTCCTCCGCTCCGGAGCCGATGACTGATCGGCCGCTCTGCCTGCTTAACATCTTCCAAGGCCGAAAACATACTCGTGTTTCCTTCTGAGAATATACTGCGATTATTGCATCGCTTCTTCATTCAGAAAGCACTCGCTGACGGAGTTAAATGCGAAATTGCGCTGATTTAGTTTGGTAAAAAAAATCTCTAATACGACTAGTGTGTTTATGACGATAAACCAGCAGAACTTTTTCAGTTAACCTTCGCTTCGGGAGTCTTTTCTGTGTGAATATTTTAGAATATTTCAAACTTTTTTTATGATGCGTTTTTAATAGTGTTAATAGCGATTCAGCGCATACAAAATAAAGGTTTTTGTTTACGTAGTATATGTGTGTGTGCTCTGTGTAGATTTATTACGTTTAAATAAATGCACATACGTATATATTCACGTATATGTTTCAGAAAATATGTTTATGTATTGAGTATTTATTTATAGTATAAATAATATAAATATATATAAATATAGGCATATATACATCTAAATATTTTTAAATATATGCTATAAATAAAACTTTATTTTTACATTTATTAAATTGATTTTCCTTTATATCTATATCTATATGTATATATATATATATATATATATATATATAATATTTTTTTATAATTGTCTATATAGTAATAGTATAGTAAATTCTGTTTGTTATTTTTAGCACGTCATTAAACTAAAATAAAATAATAAATGAAGGCTTTCAACGAGATGAAACAAAATAATTTTAAGATTTTTGAAATACATTTTTTTATTTAACATTTATAGTATAGTTATCATTTTTTTTGTATCTTTATACTATATAAAAAAAACATTTTTACAATATATATTTTTATTAGTGCTGTCAAATGATGAATTGCAGTTAATCGCATCCAAAGATTTTTTTTTTTTACATACATGCGTGTACTGTATTTATTACGTATATATAAATGCATGCACATACAGTATATATTTAGAAAATATTTACATGTATATACTTGTATATAAACGTGTTCCTCTTAAATATATCCACGTACGGGTTTATACACAGTACACAATATTATGCGACCGAAAACTTTTCTAGACAGCACTACTTTTTATAATACATTTAGTATCATCTTTTCTTTTCTTTTATCGCGTCTTCTGTTTTTTGTTGGCGTCAGGTTTTCCTCTGCTTTAGGCTGATTGTTAAAACAGAAGTTAAAACGGCAAAAAACCCGGCCACGTCCTCCATAACGGGGCCTGTTTGACCCGATGACAGGCCTGAGCTGTGTGCCCATTACTGGGGGGCCACCTGTGGCCCCAGGGCCCCGTGAGGAGCAGTGGTGCCCTGTGAAAGCAGATATTGGTATGAACAGGTGTGCGGCGGGGACCGGGCAGCTGCGCCTCGTGGCTTCTAGAAATAGCAGCGAGCCCCAAACAGTTGCGTCGACGGCTGTTGTGTTTGATAGACCAGTCCATCAGCCCAGAGTTTACGTTTATATTCATTCATTCAGCAGACGCTCTCGTCTGTAGATGGATCCAGCACACAGGCGAACTCAGAGCCGTTTTTAATTGACTAAATCCAAAGACTAATTAAAAAAATAAATTATATATTGATTTTAAAAAGTAAAAGAGTATGCACTTTTATACTTAAAACAATTAATATATTTAATAAATTAATTACACAATTGCATATATATATATATATACAAATTTATTATATTTACACACACACATATATATGAGTGTGTGTGTGTGTGTGTGTGTGTGTGTGTGTGTGTGTGTGTGTGTGTGTGTGTGTGTGTGTGTGTGTGTGTATGTGTGTGTGTGTGTGTGTGTGTGTCTGTGTGTGTGTGTGTGTGTGTGTGTGTGTGTGTGTCTGTATGTGTGTGTGTGTCTATATGTGTGTGTGTGTGTGTGTGTGTGTGTGTGTGTGTGTGTGTATGTGTGTGTGTGTGTGTGTGTGTGTGTGTGTGTGTGTGTGTGTGTGTGTATGTGTGTGTGTGTGTGTGTGTGTGTGTGTGTGTGTGTGTGTGTGTCTGTATGTGTGTGTCTGTATGTGTGTGTGTGTGTGTGTGTGTGTGTGTGTGTGTGTGTGTGTGTGTGTGTGTGTGTGTGTGTGTGTGTGTGTGTGTGTGTGTGTGTGTGTGTGTGTGTGTGTGTGTGTGTGTGTGTGTGTGTGTGTGTGTGTGGAGGAAAGAGCAAAAGTTGAGAAAAACTCAATATCATTCATTCATTTATATTCTGCTGTCTTCAATTTTTTTAACCAACCTGGGAACTGTCTCATAAAACAGGTTTACCAAATAAACCAGCTTATTTCAGATAATTAATTCAGATTTTTTTTTACCCAATCAAGACCCATCCAACTGAAAAAAGAAAACGTGTTTTATAAAACAGGCCCCAGGTTTTCATCCGTGTGAATTTTGGGGTAGGCCTATTGAATATATACGGATATATTTTGCATACAAACATATTTTCTACGATGCTGGAGCAACGTTCATTTAATTGTTTATTTTTGCGAGAAAATAAATAAGCTTAAAAAAGTTGTGACTGATGGTTGGCAAGAAGATCAGGGTCTTTTTTTAATATTAGCTAATTATTTATTATTTAATTATTATTTAATTATTTATTATTAATTATTTAATTATTTTTAATTATTTAATTAGTTTATTATTTTAATTATTTTATTTAATTATTTTAATTATTTCATTATTTCTGTTTGTGCTCAATTTCTCTGAAGTTTTATTGACATGCTATCGGCTGTGTGAAAAATGACATATTTTCTGCGTCAGTAAAAATGTCTTGCTGACCGTGTCTGTCCTCATCCCAGATCTGCTGTAGCTCTACCAGCTGCGGGAATGTGGATTGAAGCACATTATGTTGTTATTGAGCAAGCGTCTGGGCTCACACACACACACACACACACACACACGCGCACACACACACACACACACACACACACACACACACACACACACACACACACACACACACACACACACACACACACACACACACACACACACACACACACACACACACACACACACACACACACACACACACACTCACACACACACGCACACACACACACACACACACACACACACACACACACACCCCAGAGCGTGCATGTGCATGTCCAGCTGCTGCTGTTAAAGCCCTTTAAATCTCGATGAGAAGACCGATCATCAGCTTCTGAAGGACATGATAAAGCCTAAGTCCTAAACATCACAGATCAGAGCTGCTAAAAACTACAACAGGCTACATTAGGGATGGGAATCAAAAAAAGCTTGGTTTACTGCTTTGGAAAAGTCCTGAGAACGACAAATAAATATATGTACGTTTCATTCGTTGTATAAATAATTATTCATTTATTTATTTTTATATATATTATATTTATTATATAATTTACACACATGATATTATAAATATAGATTACATTTGTACAATATATATTAAGCAATATAATATAAGTGTAATGTACGAAAATAAATCTGATCGATCATATAATATATATATTGAATAATTTATAATTATAAAATAATGTGTTATCGCTCTTTTTATTTTTTCTGTTTTACGTTGCTGTGTGTGTAATGATTTAGTTCATGGTGTATTTATCAAACAATTATAAATATAAATTATATATATATAATGTATATACAAATGTGTAATTTAAAACTATATTAATTAAAAATAATAGATAATAATAGTATAATATGTGGTATATATATATATATATATATATATATATATATATATATATATATATATATATATATATATATATATATATATATATATATATAGTTAAAATATATATGTTTATATAAAGTATAAATAAATATATATATATATATATATATATATAATATATATATATAAATAAATATTTTATATAAAATTTGTATATATATATATATATATATATATATATATATAAAATGTTTTTCTATTAGAATTATTAGTGTTTTTTATTTATAATTAATTATTGGTGGGAAATATATAGAACATACAACATTAAACGTAGGTTATAATATATAGTTATATTATACATATTACATGATAGGCTGCTCGTATTAATTTTAATTAAATATACGTCCATGTGAAAGCATTTATTTTTGCTCGACGTTACGCGCACCGTCTGAAGCGAACTCATTTGAGTGACACTAATGTTTTCTTCGGGAATGTCTTCATTAACGTGTCACCCGGGTGTAATGAGGTTTTGAAGGCTTCAGCGGCCCTCACGCATAGCTGAGCAGATTATCCCAGGACGGATAATGAAGGCTTCGGACCTGCGCTCTTCAGGAACGCCAGCTGATAACGGCTTTGACCGGCCGCAGGTGCTCGTCTGATGAACGCTGCTATCTGTGCGCACGAGATACGCCGGGTTTAGCTAGTGCTATGATTAATCGCATGCAAAATAAAAAAAGCTTTTGTTTACATAGTGCACGCTGAAAACAATTACAGTGATAAAAAACGGTATAAAATGCTACAGTTAAATGGTTAACGGCAAGTTACCGTAATATATACAATGAAAAACTGTAATAGACGTTTCATACGATTTTACGGTAAAATGCCGTTTTTTTGGGGAAAAGTGAAAAAGAATGTAAAATTTATAGGGAAAAAACTTAAACTGGTTCTCTGCATTGCATTGCATTTAATAAAATTTCGTTTCATTTTTCCTTATCACTGTTTATTAGGGTTGTATGCTACATCTAATGTTGTTAAATTACTGTTTTTTGCATGTTTCAGGTTTAATGACTATTTAAAAGCCGCTCGCATGTGACTTTCTCATCGTAATCTGTGTATTTCAAAGGTACAAAACAGATTTCAGCACTTTAATAGGTTGGCATATTAACATTATATCAATTTACGAAACTACGGTATTTAACTGTAAATTTAAGCTATAACCGTAAAAACCTAAAATGTTGCTACTGTTATTTTCATGGTAGATTTCCGGTACCCACAGCCGCCTTTATTTTTAGTAAACACACATATTTTTACTTTGGATAAAAAATGCATTTTGGATCTGATTGACGACCATTAATTGTTTGACAGCACTAGGTTTAGTTTTATATGCAATCATTTCTATGTGAAGTGAAACGCCGTTTTAACCACTAAAAGCATCCAATGGAAATATAATCTATGAATATTGTTTGTGTGCAGCCAGTTAGGTATTCTCTCTCGAATATACTAATATATTTGACGCCGCTCTAACGAATCGTTATTTTTGTTATTAAGCAAGTATTATCGTAGCTTCGCGTTACGTTGAACCAATCGGACGACTTTTCCGCACCTAGACCGCCGTCGCTGTTTTGGCAGCTTCTACGGGTTCGGTGGTAAGCGATTATCGAGAACGACGTCATTTTGGGGTCCGGTAACCCTTTAACGTCAACACATCGCGACGTGCGTTTATACGGTTGCGTACCGTAATCGCATTATCGTGTTTCAGAAGAGCGGCTGCGCGGCTCTGGCCCGAATCTTCGCCCCGGGGTCACGCGCGAGTCGTTTATTGAGAACTTCATGCAATGACGTGCGTTGCGGTCGTGGAAGGAAACCAAACGGGGAAGCTCAGAGATTTCAATGAACTGCGCAAAACCCCTCGTTTACAGGAAAAGGTACAAGACTTGCGGTTCGCGCGAATGCGAAGCGCTTTTAGTGAGCGTGTTTTTCTCTTTAAATCGGGCCGTGTTTGTTGGCGTCCGAATGCTACGTGTGAAAACTGCGCGAGCTATTTTCATGCGTTTCTAAAGGGCCTGGTGGGTTAAAGGTTTGGTGTTTCCTGTCCTTAAACGAGTGAAACGCACAGGGCTTTAATAGGAAATCAGATAATATACCTGAGTATTTCCTGTCGTTTGGATGGACCCGAAAGCTGTTATTCTCAGAGATCGTGGCTTGTTTTATGAAAGGCGTTGAGCAGAAGTGCTGTCAAATGTCATTTAATAGTGCTTTACCATTAGGACAAACACTGAGAGTTTACATGCATTTTATAAAGTCGTTTAAACATCATCATAGGTCATTATTAGAAAATTAAATGTAAAAAAGTAGGTCATTATTAGAAAATTAAATGTAAAAAAGTAGGTCATTATTAGAAAATTAAATGTAAAAAAGTAGGTCATTATTAAATAATTAAATGTAAAAAAGTAGGTCTTTATTAGAAAATTAAATGTAAAAAAGTAGGTGATTTTTAGAAAATTAAATGTAAAAAAGTAGGTCATTATTAGAAAATTAAATGTAAAAAAGTAGGTCATTATTAAATAATTAAATGTAAAAAAGTAGGTCTTTATTAGAAAATTAAATGTAAAAAAGTAGGTGATTTTTAGAAAATTAAATGTAAAAAAGTAGGTCATTATTAGAAAATTAAATGTAAAAAGTAGGTCATTATTAGAAAATTAAATGTAAAAAAGTAGGTCATTATTAGAAAATTAAATGTAAAAAAGTAGGTCATTTTTAGAAAATTAAATGTAAAAAGTAGGTCATTATTAAAAATTAAATGTAAAAAAGTAGGTCATTATTAGAAAATGTAAAAAAAGTAGGTCATTATTAGAAAATTAAATGTAAAAAAAATGTAGGTCTTTATTAGAAAATTAAATGTAAAAAGTAGGTCATTATTAAATAATTAAATGTAAAAAAGTAGGTCTTTATTAGAAAATTAAATGTAAAAAAGTAGGTGATTTTTAGAAAATTAAATGTAAAAAAGTAGGTCATTATTAGAAAATTAAATGTAAAAAAGTAGGTCATTTTTAGAAAATTAAATGTAAAAAGTAGGTCATTTTTAGAAAATTAAATGTAAAAAGTAGGTCATTTTTAGAAAATTAAATGTAAAAAGTAGGTCATTATT
>NC_056723.1:1827584-1837584 GCF_018831695.1 Puntigrus tetrazona | reverse complement strand
CAAAACGGTGGCTCTTCAAGTCAAATCAAACAAAAAAAGAGAGAAAAAAAAATAAAATAAAATAATAATATATAATAATAATAATAATAGAATTTTTCCGACATAATACTAATTATGTGCTACATGAGGAAAGGAACAAATATATATTTATATACACAGGTAGTAAGAAAAACAAACAAAAACAAAAATGAGCAAAAAAGGAAATTCAACCTAATTGCACACTGCTACATACACTGCTTTACGAGGCAGTCGCTTTTTTTTTCCTCTTCTCCTCTTCTCCTTTTTCTTTTTTTTTCTCGAGTGCCAGAACTTTAGTGTTTGTTTCAGTGCTTGAACACACTCTTAGAGTTGATATGTTTTATTTTCCGCTCGTTGCTCCGTTCACTCGTCCGGTTCCCGATCCCCACAAAAAAATATATATAATAATAATAATCAAAATAAAACAGAAGTAAGTGTCGTTGAGCAAGCACTGAGGTCCTGGAAGGCGCGCCGTGGGCCCCGGCCCCTGTCAGGAAACACCAGAGAGTCAGACAAACACGCTTCATGGGAAAATAACAGGACCTGACCGATACACTCACTTCAGATCACATGACTGCCGTACTCAGACCTTCTCCTTGCAATTTTAAGAAAAATAACAATATATAACAACTCTGATGCTCCTCTCAGAATTAAAAAAAAAAAATTAAATACTTTTAGACAGAGCTTTTTTTTTTTTTTTTAATCATTGTGTATCGATTTTTTTTCCCCAGCACTTATTGCAACTATTAACGTAATTTTGTCATTTTTAATTGATGCAATTTCAATTTTTTAATACACCGTTATAGGTTTTGGACATATTTATATTTATAGTTTACGACTTTTTTTTTTCTCCTCTGACAAAATCTCACTTTTCATTGCCATTTCTTCTGAAAAAAATAAATTAAAATGGTAAAAATGACTTTAAAAAAAAAAGCGCACAATTCTGACTTTTCGCAATTGTTCAATTAATTAAAACTAATATTTTCATCTGGCAGTTCTGACCAGCATCGTGCAATTTTGATATTAACAAAAACGTGACAAATCTCATTTCTTTTGCTGTTGTAGTCGTTTCTGGCACAAAAAATAAATAAATTTAAAAAATAACAGTAACAGTGACTTTTTTTAATCCTGGTTTTCATCTCACTATAGTTTTAACACACAATCAATTTAAAAACTTTTTTTTTTATTAAAAAGCATTTAAAATCTCACAATGCTGACTGTGCATTGATTTCACCTCACGCAATCCTGACTTTTCCCCCCCTGACAAATGCAAGAAACTCGTAGATATAGTTTATAATTGCAAGGTAAACGGCATATATATATACACATATATATATATATATATATATATATATATATATATATATATATATACATATATATATATATATATATATATATATATATATATATATATATATATATATATATATATATATATATCCTGTGCATATTTTCGTTTATTCGCCACCCAACGATCTCACGTGCCACTTCTTAACGAAATCTGCGCGCGAGTCACAAACCAGAACCCGCAAAAAAAAAAAAAAACTGAATGAACCAAATAAGAAAAAACACACGCGCGCGCGCTGGAAAATGAGCTCACGAAGCGTTTCGAGTCGCGCCGAAGCAAAACGCGCTCGTTAATAATGCCACGGCTCTCCAGATGCCCGGTGCCCCGCTGCTTCGCTCGACCGGGCGCGTACACACGGCAGAAGACGAGTGAAAGACCGCTGACGTGTAAAGCGCGCTCCACGGAGGAAACTCGAGCCCTCCGTAGTAAAACCCGCCGCGTTAACCCTTTCCCGGGCTCCGGTGACGGACACTCACCTCGAAGGGGGTTCATGTGGGGGTCGGCCCGGGGTGCTTCCTGGGCTTCCGGGGCTTCCGGGGCGTCCGGGTCGCTTCGTCCGCGCAGAGGTGCGAGCGCTTGCTTTGACGCGACGAGTCTGCCGCGGAGCAAACAGAAAAACCACGTTAAAACACTGCAAATCAGACGCAAAGAAACGGACCGTGCAGACGCGTGACCCCGGAGCACAAAAGCGGGCACAAATAGATATTACGCGTGTGCCCGTTAGGATATCGAGCTATCTTTGGACTTCCCACGCGCATCTTCATTTTTGATCGGGTGGCGGACCTCAAAGGTGACTTTTTTTTTTTTTTTTTGTTCGGCGCCCTCGGATCGCAGACTTTCAGCCGAACCGTAAGCCACGCGTTAACGGAGAGCTCTTCTGTTCAAACCTCATAAATAACTCTCTAGTCGCGCTCCGGGGTCACGCGCAACTCCGGGATAAGCGGCGATTTATCTGAAAATTCGTGATGGATTAATGAGACGACTCCGCGCATACCGAGACAGGAGCCTCTTTTCCGCTGCTCTCGGTCTTTCTCGGGCGTCTCCGCGCTCGGCTCCGTTACCCGACAGTCGTGATTGCCGTTAACATCCACGTTGTTGTCGTTATTATTCCCGGGGGAGCTCGCGTGGAGCTCGGAGCCCCTGCCCCGCTCCGACCTGCTGTAGAAACCGGGCACCGAGCGGATATCCAGCGCTTCCCACTGGTATCTGCCGCCGGTGCGCGGCGTGTGCGCGGAGAAGTCGAAGTCCCACGCGTCCGACGACGCGTCCTCCATCGCCTTCAGGTGCCGCTGGAAGTCCCGGTTTAGCTCTTCGTGATCCACCGGACCGAACAGGTTCCGACACGCCGACGGCTTGGGCTGGTCTGACGGTCGCGCCTCCATCCGTTCCAGCGTCGGGCTGCCGTTAGACAAGCGAACGTTGGACATTTCACGGCGTTCGAATCGACAACGCGAAGCCACGGAGCGTTCTCCTCCCGCGTTAGCGCGATGCGAAGCGACGGGCGTCGAGGCAGACTCGCCGCATGAGCGGAAAACGCGGACGCGCGACGGTCATCAAAACAAAAGCAGCGCTCGCGACGGCCGCTCCTGTCAACTGCGCGTCGTAGTAAAAAAGGGGAAGAGAAATAACAAGGCGAGGCTTTACGGCACCCAATATGGCGATGAAAAAAAAACGCGTGATTGACACAAAGGGCTCTTTAAACGGCGAGGGGGACGCCGCGGATTGGTGCGTCGGAGATCCGCCTTCTCTCGGCGCACATCCTCCCCCCCCCCCACACACACACACACACACACACACACACACAGAAAGAAAATCAACAAAAACACACTTCGACGAGCCTCCGAGTTCTGACTGGGGCGAGTCGATTCGTTCGGACGGATCACTTGCGAATCGGTTCGCTGGATGATCCGTTGATTCGTTTCGTTTAGCGGCGTGGAAAGTCCTAATAAAAACACGTCTTATTAATTAATTAAACCTTGATGATGATGAGCGCATCGTTAGACAAATCTCTCCAGTACGGGATGCCGAGATTTTTGATTTCTTCAGCAATAATGCCTTTATGCAACACAATATGGTTCATAAAATAGGACATTTATTAAAATGCTTATATTTTTAAGTAGGATATTAATACAATCGTTTATTACCACTGACGTGTACGTGTTTATATGTGTGTGCTCTATGTTGACCAAAGGGTTCTTTATGGCTAAAAAATACTTTGGATTTACTCTGATAAGGTTTTCCTACGGGCGAGTGATTCAAATCGGTTCTACCGAATCATTGATCAGATTCGCTTCAAGCGATTCACTCTCGGACGCTTCGTGACGTTCAAGTCAAGGTCTGAAACAGTCAAAAAAACTATTAAATGTTGTGCAAATGCTAAAAACTCTCAGTGAAGAACAGCTTTGTCAGGAATTATACTAAAAACTGCGATTAACCACGAGAATATAGAGAGAAATTGAACAAAAACACAGCTCTGCCTGGAACGAGTCGTTTCGTTCAAATGAATCATTTCGGAATCGGTTCACTAAACGAACCGCTGATTCGTTTCACGCAAGGTACAAACCACAGAACTCGTTTATTTGTTTATTAAACGCTAATATCGTTACGTTTCGAATACTTTCCCCACTTGCATTTGCTCTAAGTTGACTGTTTTTTTTGGGCTTGCTTAAGAAACCTACTATACAGAGGTTTTTCTACAGGCGAGCGATTCACCATTTATAAAACTCGCTTCAAACGAACGATTCATTCACGAATCGTAATCGAACGCGACGTTTAATGTAAAAAAATATCTATATTTCTTGGAGCCTTGCGCAAATGCAACAAATTAGTGGTGAAATCGAAACTAAAAGTGTACAACTGCATCAGGACACGTGACTAAGATGCGCCGTAATAGACTAGACTCGATCTAAGACTTACTAACAGTGTGGTCAAGGCCTGACAGCTGAATATTAATGGCTTTTTAGATATTGTTCCATGTGTTCGACACTTTAGGATGTTCTCAGTTAATAAACAAACGATGCATAAACCAAAACGTGCATTTAAAATGGTTTGGTTTCCGAAGGTGATGCTTAAACGCGAGACACCGAAACCTCAAAATGTGGAAATAAAGTTTCGTTTGTTCCTAGAAGCGAGAAGCTGAAGTTGCCCAAAACACTTCCAGGAACAGCAGCGCCCCGATAAGACCTCGCACTAGTCCCCGACAAGAAGTGAGAGCAAACACAAACCCTGCAGATTTCAGAGAAGTCGACCGTGCATCGTTTGTACCTGAGGCCCGAAACCTCTTCTCAGGCAAGCTTGCAACTTCTCATCACACAAGTTTCTCACGCAGTAAGAGCAAAAACGGTGCTTTTTTTTAAATCCCGTGGTTACAAATAAACCATATCATCAGCTCGGAGTCGTCACGAAAACACTTCTGTGTTAATATCAATCGATTCTGTCATTTTTCCTCAGTATTATGGTGAAAATGATTGGGTTTCCACTAGTAGCGTTTCAATAAACAATGCAATTATGCTCTCCTTTAGCTTTCGAAAATGGTTGACTTCAGTATTTTTTAGCACACTAGCTGTCCTTCACTTGAACTTCAGCTGATCATGTTTAATTTTATTTACGTATGCCGTCGTATTGCGCCGAGCTGGAAAAAAAAAAAAAATCTCATAATACACTTAATTAAAGAGCTGAAGGAACCCGTTTTTTTTTTTTTAAATAGTCACACATCAGACCGTGCAGTTTGTTCAAATAAAACAAGGCCGAGTCTGTTCTCACGTCTTTGATATAATCCACAGACGTTCACACGACGTATAATTTCCGAGTCTTTGATGAGCTGGAGGAGACCTGAAACAAAGCAGGCCTCTGCTGACCACTGCTGGCGGGCGCCGGGATTCCTCACAAATCCTCAGCAGTGCTCGGTTTGCGCCTTTCCAAGCCGCCGGGGTCACATGCTAAGCCACTTCAGGATGTAAAAGTTCCTCTTCCCCACTCGGATCAGGCTGAGTCCGTTAGAGAGTATGTGCCGGCCCGGAAGCAGAACCTGCTCTGGGTTCGCCGCCCTCTGGTGGTTGATCCAGACTGCGCCGTCCTCGATCATCCTGTACCTGCAACGATCATAAACTAGTCAACATCCAGCGCAACCAAACCTTCAAGCGCTTTTCTTCATCGTTTAAGACGCAGACGGAGCCACTTGAAAGGGAATAAAGAGCAACAAAGTAGCAAAATGTATCAGATTTGAGTGGAAGGTTCCGGAAGGCTGGCGCTAGGATTCCGCCTGTGATGACCTCACCCGTGCGCTCCCTCGGGAACGGCCTGCGCTCGTCTGCAGGCGTCCAGCACCGTCGTCCCCGGGTCCAGGAGGAGCTCGTGGAAGGGAGCCTCGCGGAACAGCTCCCGGAGCTCGGTGTCGCTCATCTGCTCCAGAGACTCGATGCGGCTGTGGTACAGAGCCTCGGTGCATCTGTGTGACGGACGGAGGGAAAGTTAGTACTAGTTATCTAGATTTAACACTGAGCGTGTTTGGAATGTGTATACACACAAATATTATAATAATGATTAATGACATTCACAATAAAAATTTTGCTTACATAGTGTGTGTGTGTGTGTGTGTATATATATATATATATATATATATGTATGTTATATATATGTGTGTGTGTATATGTAATGTGTGTGTGTGTGTGTATATATATATACACACATATACACACAATATATATATGTATGTGTGTGTGTGTATGTGTATATATATATATATATGTGTGTATATTTTTTTTCACAATTTTACTATTTTTAAATATTATTAATAAAATAAAGTGCAAGTCAATAAAAGTATTAATACTTGATAATACTAATGAACTTTAAAATATATAATAATAATAGTAATGAATATATGCTTTAATGTTTTTACAAATATACAGTATATATATATATATATATATATATATATACACACACATATATATATATCTCTCTCTATATATATATATATATATATATATATATATATATATATATATCTCTATATCTCTCTATATATCTCTCTCTCTCTATATATATATATATATATATATATATATATATATATATATATATATATATATATATATATATATAAAATATTGATACTAGAACAATAATTTGTATTTCTTTTCTGTCTCCGTTTTAACCAAACCACGAAAACGAAATCAATAAAGGAAATATAATTATAACACTATTAAACTGTGAAGTATTTGATAAAATATTTGATTTGATTGCTGCTCCTAGCCACGTTCTAGTATTGACACCGTTCATAGAAACGCCGTCAGATGCTAATCTCACGCTCTGTATACATATCAGCACATAAAAAAGGGCAGAAAACCCCCGAATGCATTTACAGAAAGCTTTTCCCCAAAAAGTCAGCATGTGCCCAACGTAACAGCGTATACGTCTTGCCTTTTGGCGCTCTCTAAGCCGTCTTTCCCGTGCACCAGCTTGGTGACTTCGGCGGCCAGGCGCTTGTGAGCGACGCGTTTCCCCGGGTCCCGCTTCTGCCGCTCCATCACCTTCTCCACCTCCGCCAGAGACAGGAAGGTGAAGAGCTTCAGGTACCTGCGGGCGCAGAAGGCCTTGGCGGTCATCCCTGCGATCGCGTCACAGTCGACCGTAGAAGACAGCGGAGCTCACTCACCCCTCCACTCGCTCATCGGGGAGGCGGAGGAAGTACTGGTAGAAGTCGAAGGGCGAGGTCTTATCTCTGTTCAGCCACACAGCGTTGCCAGCCGTCTTGCCCAGTTTATCTCCCATGGAGGTGGTGACGAGCGGAAGCGTCAGGCCGTACACCTCCTCTCCCGTCTTCCTGCGTCACAATGCCAGAAAACGAAGTTAAATGACCGTCACCGTAAATCCCAAACGTGCCACTATATCAGCATTTCAAGATCGACGATTCGGTGCCGGTTTGTGTGTTTATCGCATCTCCGAAAGGAAACACTTTTCACTAAAACAGACGTTTCTGCACGGTGTTTTAATGCCAAAAATAAAACACGCCACGCAACACTGCTGCTCTCGCCTTTAGTTTTTGATCTAAAACGCAGCAAACAAAGTAAAAATGCGAATTACGGTTACGACCGAAAATTTTCTTCTCTTTAAATGTTAAAATGTAATTTATTTTGGAATTTTTCAGCATCGTTGCTCCAGTCTTCAGTGCTGAAATCATTCAGATATACTGATTTGCTGATTATGATCAATATCCTGCTTTGTGGCTATATTCAAATATTTAATATTACTGTAATACTTTAACCCGGATATATTTAAGACACCCTTTTAGGTCTGTTTAAATGAACAAGTTAGGTCAAGAGTAATAAAATAGCCAGGTTATTTATATATATAGGGTTATTTATGATTAATTTTGCACGATGTCCGGTTTGAAGAAGCACTGAGAGAGAAGTCTGTGATCGATTGCTTCGGTCTTTTAGAGAAACATGATTTTTTTTCGCCTCCACGGTCCGTTTCCCCTGGTTTTACGTCGTGCAAATTAAATAGAGTTCATGCACACGAATGCAACCGATGAAAGAAGCGAGAAGCTACCTGTGGATGAGCTCGTGTCCGCTCATGATGTTTCCCAGCTGATCGGTTCCGCCCAGCTGGATCCTGCAGCCGTGCAGCTGATGCAGACGGTAGAAGTCAAACGCCTGGAAGATCTGGTAGGAGAACTCGGTGAAGCTCATGCCCTCCGCGCCCTTGAGTCGGGACCGGACGCTGTGGCGGCTGAGCATCGTTCCCATCCGAAAACACCGGCCCACCTCCGCCAGGAAGTCCAGCACGCTCCAGCCCTCGTACCAGCTGCGGTTATCCAGCACCGTGAGCCGGCCCAGCTTGCTCGCGTCCGGGCAGAAGTAGAGCTCGTGGTGCGCGAAGATCCGGTGGAGGCTCTCCAGAATCCCGCGGGAGTTCCGCTCCGCCGCGGCCGGGGAGAGGCGCTCCCTCTCGGCCGACCTCCCGCTCGGGTCCCCGATCTGCGCCGTGGCTCCGCCGAGCAGCGCGACCACGTCGTGCCCCGCGGCTCTGAAGTGCAGCAGGCCGATGACGGCGAGCAGGTTCCCGGCGTGCAGGCTGTCCGCGGTCGGGTCGAAGCCGCAGTAAACGGTCTGCGGAGCGGAACGCAGCAGATCCGGGAGCTCCGCCTGCGCCGCGCGCTCCGGGAACGACTCCTTCAAGAGGCCTCGGCTGTGGAGGGACGAGAGCAGCCCGCTTCTGCCGGACGGAGAGCAGTGGAAGGAAGTCTTGGAGGAAGACGCTTTTCTGAGCGCGACTCGTGAATGAAGTCGAAAGCATGACCGCGCGATGGACGCAGCCATGTTTGAACGGCGTTTGGTGAACGCGCTCGCCCCCTAGCGGACGGGTGTGGGAGCGCACCAAAATAAATGAGTAAAAATGGTAGTTAAAAGTTTAGGTTTTTACATATTTATTTTGGTGGTCAAAACTATTAGAGGACTACTATTTTCAGCAGATATTTCTGTGGGGGTTTTTTATCAGGAGGAAATATCAGTTTACATTTGCAAGCATTTATTTTGCCATTAATTATAATAAACACAGATCCGAACAAACTGAGACTAAATCCAGAAGTGATTTGTTTTTATGCAAATACACCTACAGGTTAAATCGAACAATGCATTGCTGTTTTGAACAGCACATTAAACCGTTTTTGATTTTTTTTGTCACATTTGTGATGTATCCAGTTGGTATCGTGTGCACCAAACGCCTCTCCTAATCATCGGCGGGTTTCACGACGAATGCGGAAGAAATTAAAAAGGAAGAGGGGGCGGGGTCAGCGGAACTCATTAACATTTAAAGGAACATTCCACAAAACTGCTCGTTTTGAAAAGAGCTGTTTTTTACACTGCCAGTGAGAAATTAAAACCACGCTATGCTACAGTCTTTTCATTAAGACCCTATTTGTGAAAAATGGGGTCCCTTTAATGCAATTGGATTTATTTAAATGTATTTAAATTCGTATTTTATTTAATTTTATTAATTTCTATTAATAAAAATTAATATTAATATTTTTTAAATAATTTTATTTTATTAATTAAAATTTTATTATATACATTTTATTTAAATTAGTATTTATAAAAACAGTTTTGACAGGGTAAAAGGGTGTTTTTACACTACCAGTGAGAAATTAAAACCACGCTATGCTACACACTTTTCATTAAGACCCTATTTGTGGAAAATGGGCATCATGCGCATTGTATTAATTTTTATTAATAAAAAATTCCTTTAATGCAATTGATTTATTTAAATTCCCCTTTAATGCAATTGGATTTATAAAAATAAAAACAGTCGGTGATGATATTTTGGGTCAAAATGATTGATTTTTCTTTTATGCCAAAAACCATTGCAATAATAGGTAAATATCACATTGAAGGAATATATTTTGTACATTTCAACCGCAAATAAATTAAATGATATACTATTATATACTTAAAATAAATTATTTTATTTATTTATTTTTTCATTTCTAATTTTTTTATTAGTTACGTGCGTTGGAGGGAACTTAATTTGGACAACTTTAAAGGCGATTTTCTCCCTAATTTAAGTTTTTGCACCCTAGATTCCATGTTTTCAAGTCTCAGCGAAATATCGTCCTCTCCTAACGAACCAGAA
>NC_056723.1:1807584-1822584 GCF_018831695.1 Puntigrus tetrazona | reverse complement strand
TTCATCCCAAAAACAGCGGTTCACATAACGCCCCTTAAAAACAGATCACAGTGTAGCTGTGGAGGGGCCCCCCGAAAGAAACGGTCGTCTCCGAGCGCGTGGTCTTCTCGAAATCAAGCAGAAGGCCTCAGTACATGTCTCTGTAAATCTCCTGCAGTAAGGGATGCAGCGAAGTGTCTTCTGTCTTTTTGATCTCCTGCACTAGCTGAGCGTGCTCCGTCACCAGCTGCCGCAGGTCCACCAGTTTCTGCAGGAGTTTAGGGAAGAGGAAGCCGTTGTCGGGATGGTTGCCCTTGAGGTGCAGGTGAAGCACGTTTACGATGCCCTCCTGCATTCGCTCGATGTGCGGGACGTTCACCAGACCGGGCCGATCTGGAAGACAAGACTTGTCTCGTTAATTGCCCATTACAGTTTTTTTATAAATCTTTCATACGTATAAGTGCTTGCACTTTTAAACCTATATAAAGGTATAATTGAAAAAAGCAACAATAATAAATATAAAAAATTTTATCGTATCTTAAGGAAATTATATTTTCATTTTTAAATGCATAGTATAAATAAATAATGCATTTATCAATTACGACACATATATATTATATGATTAATCGCATCCAAAACATTATTGCTTACATGCTATATGTGTGTGCTGTGTATATTTATTATACATAAACACACTATATAAAATGTACATTTATATATTTATATTAATATATTTAATATTTAAACTACATTCATTTTTCTGAAATTAATCCTGATTAATTACATTAAAGTTTTTAAATATAAAATAAATATTAAATATAATATATTAAATATAAAAAACTTTTATATTGCAAAAAATTCACATTTAATCTTCAAATGAATGTACATATTTTTAGTATTTATTTATTTCATCTTTTTTTAAAATGACTGAGTGTCAGTATCACTGATATATTTAATATTTGATACCTAATATACCTAATATTTAACCGTTAAACGTTGCATTATAATTACGAACGATCAATTACGATTTAAAAATAACTTCTAATTTAAGCGAACTTAAAACAATCTTCACATAAACCCATTATAATAAATGTTATGTTTAGCTGGGCGACCCGTGCAGAAATACACAGAAGTCTAATAAAGACTAAACTAAATGCAGGTAAATACTGTAATATACTGTAAAAGTCATTTGTTCTTTTATTCGTGACGGCAGCTAGTCATTAGTTTTTGGTTGCCGTTTCTTTACTAATGAACTGATGATTTGAATCAGGTGTGTTTATAATACAAACATGTACATGCATGTGTGTGCCAATGTTACCATTTAATAATGTCACGTAATGCAAAACACACACACTTTATTTCACTGAAATATTACACCAATGTACCTCCGCAGCAGATGATGGCGGCGACAAACAGCGCGAGGTCGCTGTCGTCCAGTTCGAGGGAGTTAAACTTCATGGCGAACTGAAACTTGGGCTCCATCATTTCGCTGAACGGCCGCCGCAAGCTCTTCAGGAACTCTCTGGTGATGAAGCCGCTGCCGTACGCCACCAGCAGACCGTCTTTATTCATGCACGACGCCAACAGGGCGAAGAGCGCCTCGTGGACGCCGTACTTCAATAACGTCACCTGTCGGAGAAACCAGGCCCGCGTTTAATGACGTGCACGCAACAAGAGCATATCTCGGAGCTCGAGGTGGTGCTCAGAGGACCTCACCTGATCGTTTAAGTCCAGGTTTGAGAAGCCCGGCACGGACTTGGCGAATTCAGTCAGTTCGGTCACCGTCTCCACCGAGGCGCACTGGCAGCAGTGGAATATTCGAACCTCGGGGTCTTTATTCAGCAGAGCCCCAGAAGAGCCCACCATCTTGGCCACAAGAGTCTGTTCGGCCAGCTGCAGGGTCTCCATGTCGTGGATGACGAAAGGCTGCAAGACGATGAGAAACGAAGCGCAAAACATCAAATTAGGAGTGAAGGGAGACAGGTGGACGTTCTCCCAACGTCCTATTTCAATAATAATAAAAAAAGACCTTAAATTGAATAACTCCTTTCTTTTGTCTCAAGGTAGATACCGTAGAAAATGTTTGAGTTAAAATGACTTAAATGTCCTAATTGAGGTATGGCTAATTGAGTTTAGTCTCATAGATAGGGTTTAGACTAATTGAGTTTATATGTATATATATATATATATATATATATATATATATATATATATATAGGCCTATATATATTTAATATAATTAATTTCTATTTATATATTTTTACATTTTATATAATTCAATTGGTCTGTGATATTATACAATATTTATATATGCCTATATATATATTTAATATAATTATTTTCTATTTATATATTTTTACATTTTATATAATTCAATTGGTCTGTGATATTACCCACAATTTTTTAAAAGCCATTATGGTGTTAAACGAGAAAGCATCAAGCGAACATTACAGTAGCTTTAGAAAGAAATCTTGAATATATCTTGAATTTTAGGAGCATAAGTTAACTGTGTGAAATGCAAGATGACATTCAGGCTAGGGGTGGTACCACGGAGAGATGTGTTAACTATCAGTATCAGTATCAAGACTGAGCGCCACAAATAGAAAAGGCTTTGCACGTTTTAAAAATCATCCCTGTATTTCTGAAGGAATCCGACCGTCTTAATAAAAGTTCGGATAAGAAGATTGCATGTAATGCCTGATACATCTTGCATTTGTCAATATGATGAACAAGTTAGATCAAAAGCAATAAGCAGTAAAGTGATAAATGCATAAGCATGCGTCCATGCATGCGTGTATCAGCCCCAGCTTTCGGCTTCTATACTTTCTTGAACTCGTCAAGACAATTAAACGGTTCAAAAGGACGTTAAAGTACAAAAACCTCAGGCTGAAACCGTTTAGATGACGGCATTTGTTTCAAACGGAACTACAAACCGCTCCCGCCTCTGTAAGAGAGGTCAACACAACACCCCGAGAGGCCGGTTCGTGGGCCGTGAGAGAACAAGAGCGCTGTGAGAGATGAAAGCCTCGTCTTAATTCAGCTGCTCTCACTCCCAACAGCTGGGCCGTGTCCCGCAGAGCTCAGGCCGAAGAGCACAGCCAACAATCGAGCTAGTGTTACAGATGCGTGAGGGGAAACACCCGCACTCCGAACCGCGTCACATCAAGCGTCTTTAATAAAGAGTGCTGCTTTATTGATGGGCTTTATTGAGGCGACGTGGACATGGTGGAGAAGACAGAAAAGAGCGATCTGATGGTGCAGTAGCAAAATACTTAGAGACATATTTACACAATAGCAATAAATGAGGTGAAAAGTATTGATTCACCCGAAAACACTGAGTCCGAAATTGTTAGCATGAATTTTTTTCCGTATGTGTCGTACATTTCGATCGAAAGGCATGCTACAGATGCCAAACGCAGAAAATTGAACTTGATCCGTTTCGGAGACGCAAAAGCGATATACAACGTGACACAGCGCATTTCTTTACACTTTCAATGCTCACGATTCTCTGACGTCGGTTGATGGTCACATGACATATGCTCGGATGAATAAATTAAATGTTTTCTATTTTTTTTGTAAAAATTATATTTTAATGTTAAATATTTCATTCGTTATCAGCTTTTTATTGCATTTAATGCATAATTTAATGCATTAAAATTTTTTTAAATATAAATTATCTGTATATAAATATATACATGGTACACAAACCTATAGTATGTAAACAAAAATGTTTATTTTGGACGCGATTAATCATTTGGCAACAGTACTTCATTTTCCGTTTCTCGGTTTGAGAAGCGTATAACGTTTAATGCGCTTCATGTGGTTAATTACATTAAATAGAATATGGTTTCTATCTCTTGGTATATTTTTTATCCGGAAAATACAAGTTTATGTTATTTAAATCAATGTGATGAACAAATTAGGTCAAAAGTAATCTAATAGTAATCAAAAAGCAGCTTAAAGTGTGTAATGTAATTAATTACATTACTAAATACAATTTTGGTAACCGTGTAATCTCGAATCAGTAAATGGCGAAAATTTTCAAAATAAAATGTATCGAAACACACTGATCTTGGCTGGACGTGCTGCCTGAAAACGGAAGAGATTCAAAATCCATCCAACTTTCGCCCGCTTTTAAACCCGGACCCATGTTGGCGGCGAGATCCTGACGAAGACAAAAGGACGCGACCCACACCGGGCGCCCACGAGGGAAACGAGCCGGCGTCAGGAACAGGTTGAGGCACGCCACACCGCGCTCCCCTACCTAGTGTCCTGTTAGCCAACGTCCAGTCTCTGGATAACAAGCTCGATGACCTCAGGGCAAGGATCAAGTTCCAGAGAGACATTCGGGACTGCAACCTCCTCTGCTTCACCGAGACATGGCTGAACCCAGCGGTACCGGACCACGCCATACAACCGGCGAGTTTTTCTCTGTTTACCGCATGGACAGAACAATGGAGTCGGGAAGACACGGGAGGTGGAGTGTGTCTGATGGTGAACAACCGCTGGTGCGACAGCGCCGAGCGTTGTTCCTCTTTCACGCTCCTGCACACCAAACCTGGAACTTCTGACCATCAAATGTCGCCCTTTCTACCTTCCACGGAATTCAGCTCGGTCATAGTCAGCGCCGTTTATATTCCACCTCAAGCGGACACGGACGCTGCAATATGGGATTTACACGACCACCTCACAACACACCAGTCACAGCACCGGGGCCGCACTCATTGTGCTGGGGATTTTAACAGTGCAAACCTCAAACGCGCTGCCGAACTTTCACCAGCACATCACCTGCCCACCAGGGGCGAAAGGACACTGGATCACTGTTACACACCCTTCAGAGACAGCTACAAGGCAAAATCATGCCCACCGCTTGGTAAATCGGACCATGCCGCCATTTTCCTCGTACCTGTTTACAAACAGAGGCTGAAACAGGAAGCCCGGTACAGAGGGAGGTGTCACGCTGGACTGACCATTCGGTGGCCGCTCTGCAGGACGCTTTGGATGACGCAGACTGGGCCATGTTCAGGTGTAGCTCCGAGGACGCCAACGAAGTTTACGGAAGCGTGGTGGGATTCATCGGGAAACTAGCGGATGACACGGTAGAGAAAACCGCCATCAGGACGCTTTCCCAACCAGAAGCCGTGGGTAGACAAAACTATCCGCGACTCTCTGAGATCCCGCTCCGCAGCCTATAACACGGGATAGTCACCGGGATATGTCTGAATACAAGGCTGCGTCAGACGGCGTGGCGCAAAGCGTAAAGGAGGCAAAGAGGCGCTACGGAGGAAACTTGAGTCACAGTTTCAACACAGTGACTCTAGGAGCCTTTGGCAGGGACTGAGAAACATCACGGACTATAAAACGCCAACCTCCAGAGTGGAGAGCGCGGATGCTTCTCTGGCAGACGAGCTAAACACCTTTATGCTCGTTTCGAGGCTGCAGCTAATCACGCTAATCACGCTAGCGCCGCTAGCGGCATGATTAACAGCACGCACGCCGAGAGAGCCGGAGAAAATCGCGTTCACCATTTCGAGCACGACGTAAGGAGGGCATTCAGGAAAGTGAACACCAGGAAGGCAGCAGGACCTGACGGCATCACAGGTCGGGTTCTGAGAGCATGTGCTGACCAGCTAGCACCGGTGTTCACTGAGATATTTAATCTCTCCCTGAAGCAGTCTATAGTCCCCTCATGTTTCAAAGAGTCCATCATTGTTCCTGTGCCGAAGAAACCTCAACCATCTTGCCTAAATGATTACCGCCCTGTAGCTCTGACGCTCTGTAGTGATGAAGTGCTTCGAGAGACTCGTCAGAGACTTCATCACCGCATCACTACCGGACACACTGGACCCACTTCAGTTTGCCTACCGCCAAAACCGGGTCTACGGAGGATGCCATCACACACCTCCTCCACACAACCACAAGCCACCTGGATTTTAGGAAAGGGAACTATGTGAAAATGCTGTTCGTGGACTATAGTTCAGCGCTCAACACCATAGTTCCTCCACGCCACCTCAAAGTTGGAGGTCCTGGGACTCAGCCCCTCCCTGCGTCACTGGATCACCAACTTCCTAACTGACAGACCACAAGCCGTGACGGATGGGAAAACACACCTCATCCTCCTCACTCTCAGCACTGGAGCCCCTCAGGGTTGTGTTCTGAGCCCCTGCTGTACTCGCTGTACACACATGACTGTGTGGCCACTACAAACTCCACCACCATCATTAAATTTGCTGACGACACTGTCGTGGTGGGCCTGATCTCCAACAACGATGAGATGGCCTACCTTCAGGAGATCAACAACCTGGAGAGATGGTGTCAGGAGAACAATCTGCTCCTGAACGTCAGCAAAACAAAGGAGTTAATAGTGGACTTCAGCACGAAGCAGGTGCGCTCTTACCATCCCATCAAGATCGACGGACCCCAGTGGAGAGAGTGGTCAGCTTTCCGGTACCTGGGTGTTCACATCACGCAGGACCTGTCTTGGTCCTGTCACATCAACACCCTGGTGAAGAAGGCCCGGCAGCGTCTATACCATCTGAGGCGCTTAAGGGACTTCAGACTCCCATCTCAGGTGCTCAGGAACTTTTACACCTGCACCATCGAGAGTGTCCTGACGGAAACATCACCTCCTGGTTTGGAAACAGCACCATGCAGGACAGGCGAGCCCTTCAGAAGGTGGTGCGGTCAGCTGAGCGCACCATCCGCACTGAGCTCCCCTGTGCTGCAGCACATCTACAACAAGCGGTGCTGTACCAGAGCCAGGAAGATCGTGGAAGACCTCAGCCATCCCAACAATGGACTCTTTTCTCTGCTGCGCTCAGGAAAGCGCTGCGTTCCCTGAAGGCAAACACAGAGAGAATGAGGAGGAGCTTCTTCCCGCAGGCCATTCGGAGTCTGAACCAGAGAACACCCAGCACCTAATCACCGGGATTCCCATGTTTACCCCTCTTTCCCCAGATACTCACCACTTACTTTGGACAATTGCACTAGCCACTTTGCACTGGACATTCGCACAGACACTTTACATTTACACTTTATATTTTTATATTCTACACTTATTTACACTTTATTTTTTATTTTTAAACTTTGCACACTTTTTATACATTTTTATACATATATTTTATATTTATATATATTTAAATTCTGTTTTCTGTTTCTATTTTGATGCTGGACGGTTATAAAAACATTTCACTGCATGTCGTACTACATGTATGTATGTGTATGTGACAAATAAAATTTGAATTTGAATTTGAATTTGAATTTGAAAATGTTCCCGGATTGAAAATGCTGCTAAAGCGCTCTCGGTTGTAGCTAGGGTGTTGAAAATGGTTCTCGGTTGTAGCTAGGGTGTTGCTAGGCAATTACAGACGAAAAAAGTCAGGCATCAGCTCTGATCCACGAAGCACGTGACTGGATGCTCTTACCGGCGTGTTCGTCTTGCCCGTCAGGATGGTCCGTGCTTTGGCTTTGTTCATGTTGAAGTTCTTCAGGTAGGCCTCGTAGATCTGCTTGGCCAGGGTTTTCTGGTCGGCCAGCTGCGGGTCCTCGACCTCTCGTTCTCCCGTTAGGATCTCTGCCTTCAACCTCAGCTTCTCCGACTGTGGCATTCGCCCAAAGCGGATGGCTGTTCGCAGAATACAATCAAGAACCTCAACATGGAGACTTATCGTTTGATTGTGAAACCTCTAAACTCTAAAGTTAATCTAGATAACTGTGGAAGTCAACCAATCAATCAATCAATCAATCATTTTTATTTATATAGCGCTTTTAACAACACAGGTTGTATCAAAGCACACCGCGGATAACAGCGGAAGCAACTTCAAACTTCAACTTCAAGAGTAATTCAAAGAGTTATACAGACGTGGACAAAATTGTTGGTACCCTTTGGTCAATGAAAGAAAAACTCACAATGGTCACAGAAATAACTTTAATCTGACAAAAGTAATAATAAATAAAATTCTATAAATGTTAACCAATGAAAGTCAGACATTGTTTTTCAACCATGCTTCAACAGAATTATTAAAAAAAAATAAACTCATGAAACAGACCTGGACAAAAATGATGGTACCCCTAACTTAATATTTTGTTGCGCAACCTTTTGAGGCAATCACTGCAATCAAACGCTTCCTGTAACTGTCAATGAGACTTCTGCACCTCTCAGCAGGTATTTTGGCCCACTCCTCATGAGCAAACTGCTCCAGTTGTGTCCGGTTTGAAGGGTGCCTTTTCCAGACTGCATGTTTCAGCTCCTTCCAAAGATGCTCAATAGGATTGAGGTCAGGGCTCATAGAAGGCCACTTTACAATAGTCCAATTTTGTCCTCTTAGCCATTCTTGGGTGTTTTTAGCGGTGTGTTTTGGGTCATTGTCCTGTTGCAAGACCCATGACCTGCGACTGAGACCAAGCTTTCTGACACTGGCTAGTACATTTCTCTCTAGAATTCCTTGATAGTCTTGAGATTTCATTGTACCCTGCACAGATTCAAGACACCCTGTGCCAGACGCAGCAAAGCAGCCCCAGAACATAACAGAGCCTCCTCCATGTTTCACAGTAGGGACAGTGTTCTTTTCTTGATATGCTTCATTTTTTCGTCTGTGAACATACAGCTGATGTGCCTTGGCAAAAACTTCGATTTTTGTCTCATCTGTCCACAGGACATTCTCCCAGAAGCTTTGTGGCTTGTCAACATGTAGTTTGGCATATTCCAGTCTTGCTTTTTATGATTCGTTTTCAACAATGGTGTCCTCCTTGGTCGTCTCCCATGTAGTCCACTTTGGCTCAAACAACGACGGATGGTGCGATCTGACACTGATGTTCCTTGAGCATGAAGTTCACCTTGAATCTCTTTAGAAGTCTTTCTAGGCTCTTTTGTTACCATTCGGATTATCCGTCTCTTAGATTTGTCATCAATTTTCCTCCCGCGGCCACGTCCAGGGAGGTTGGCTACAGTCCCATGGATCTTAAACTTCTGAATAATATGTGCAACTGTAGTCACAGGAACATCTAGTTGCTTGGAGATGGTCTTATAGCCTTTACCTTTAACATGCTTGTCTATAATTTTCTTTCTGATCTCTTGAGACAACTCTTTCCTTTGCTTCCTCTGGTCCATGTCGAGTGTGGTACACACCATATCACCAAACAACACAGTGATTACCTGAGCCATATATATAGGCCCAATGGCTGATTACAAGGTTGTAGACACCTGTGATGCTAATTAGTGGACACACCTTGAATTAACATGTCCCTTTGGTCACATTATTTTCAGTGGTTTCTAGGGGTACCATCATTTTTGTCCATGCCTGTTTCGTGAGTTTATTTTTTTTAATAATTCTGTTGAAGCATGGTTGAAAAACAATGTCTGACTTTCATTGGTTAACATTTATAGAATTTTTATTTATTATTACTTTTGTCAGATAACAGTTATTTCTGTGACCATTGTGACTTTTTCTTTCATTGACCAAAGGGTACCAACAATTTTGTCCACGTCTGTACATCATTCGAAACAGTAAAGAGTTTACTTTTATTGGTGTACACTCACAATAACTACACAATGTGCTTTTGTAAAATGAAAGAAAGCAAATGGGATGCTCTTTGTGCCATAAACGGGTGCAAGTTACAAAAATGTGCAGAAATTCATTGGATTGGTTACTCGCCTCATAGACATTTAATACGGTATAATACAAAATACTGTATTATACCGTATTAAAGTGCCGCTATTATGGATTTTTTAAAATGAGCTCTCGTGCAGAGTGTAACGCAGCTCTAAGTGAGTGAAAACGTCCTGCAAAGTTTTAAAGTGCACAGTGTATAAAGTTACTGCTGACTCCCAAGCCATTTCGCGTTAACGTCAAAATGAAAAACATTAAAGAAAGACTCATGCGCTCATTCTCCAACTCCCCCAGAGTTAATCAATTGAGTTTTACCATTTTTAAATCCATTCAGCCGATCTCCGAGTCTGGCGATAACACTTTTAGCATAGCTTAGCATAGATCATTGAATCCAATTAGACCAGTAGCAAAACTGTTTAAAAAAATGAGTTTCGATATTTTTTTCTAAATTAAAACTTGACCCTTCTGTAGTTATATCGTGTACTGAGACCGGATAAAAAGAATAAAAAGGTGTGATTTTCTAGGCTGAAGGCAGCAGGGGTAATGATATCACGCAGCGCCTGGTCTAATTGGATTCAATGATCTATGCTAAGCTACGCTAAAAGTAGTATCACCAGACCAGGAAATATGTCTAAATGGATTCATAAAAATGGTAAAACTCAATAGGGCAATGAGCCTATTTCCAAAAAAAAGTGGAGTGTTCCTTTAACATAACGCTCACAGACCTGGGAAAACTTGCATCGGTCTCGTTGGTCTGAATGAAAATGCAAATTCGTTCTTTGCCACTAGGTGCGGCTGTTGGACATTAAAAGCTCACAAACTCTGCAATCAACCAATCAAAGGAGGGGTGTGAAAATACAATTGTTGAACGCATCTCAAAACTTTTTGGAGTCACCGAGCAAGTAAACTAAAAACAAATGCATATTATAAGAAAATTAAAGTGTTTTTTGACCTTGCATGCATGATGGGGACTCCCAAAACCAAAATATGAACCTTTTATTACCCATAATAGGGGCACTTTAAAGGTGCTTTTCTCCCTAAAGGCACATGTACTGTGGTACAGAGGTGGCGAGTCAACATTGCCAGCTTCCTTAAACATTTATTTTTAATAAAGAAATAGTTTCGTAGTTATTAATAGTTTCATATCCATAGTTATTACTTCTGCAAGTGCTTTGCGACAACTTGTTGATTACGAACACGCTGGTTCGTAGCGCAAGACGGTTTTACTGTTATTTCTTTATGTTTATTTCCTCACTGGTCTCAAACTCAGTTTCTGGAGGGCCACAGGGCCAAAGGCAACGAGTCTCTCTAACGATACGCTGATAAAACCTGACGCGATCATTTGCGGTTATTTCTTGACATCCTTCCAAGAGTTCAAATCACATAAAAGTTCATCCTAACGACCCGCTGCGTGACTTACTTGGCGCGGCGTTCAACGCGCTTTTGTCCGGTGTCCCTGTTGCTCGTTTGATGCAAGCGTGGATAACATAAAAGCCGTTTCTGTAAACCTGCGCTTCGCGGATTCTCTTGCAAAACAACCACACGCGCTGCTGATCACAATATGATTCATATTTGCTGAAATCCAAGGCCACTATTTACAGATTTTGTCAGATCTCAGGATGTCTGGTGCCTTAGAAACCTGCCCAGGGGAATTGAGTAACATGAGTTTCGATCTGGACCGTGTTCAGAGGCAGTTTTTATGGTGTCAGTGGACAGGCAGAGCAGCAGTAGGTATTCGTATTGTTTCGGCATTTCAGAAACTATATTTTTTTTAAAGTACCCTCTTACGGGGTAATAAAACAATGCTATTTTAGTTTTGGGAGTCCCCACCAACAGGTCGACATGCATGCATGGTCGAAAAACACTTTCTGGACCACAAAACCAGTCATAAGAGATTTATGCATCATATGAAAGTTGAACAAATATGCTTTTTATTGATATATGCTTTGTAAGGGCAGGACAATATTTGGCTACCATCTGAAATCTGAGTGTGGCAAAAATCTAAATACTGAAAAAATGGTCAAAATTAGCAATGCATGTTCCTATCTAAAAATCGGGGTCACACTTTATATCAGGTGGCCTTAAGTTACACCCAAAAATAAGTATGATGCATTTATTGTGTTCGTATTCCAATGCAAAACGCTTTTGCTGCTACTGATGTGGGATATGGGTAGGTTAAGGACGGGTTTGGAGTCGTGGGTAGGTTTAAGGTGTAATGCATGGGTCAATAGTGTAATTATAGTACTAAAGTGTATTACAGATGTGATTACATATAGGTATTTTTAAGAATATAAGTACATTGTAAAAACATGTATGCACACAATAAGTGCATTGTGCCAAATTATTAATTTAAATGCAAGTACATGCTGGTTAAGGCCACCTAATACAAAGTGGGACCAAACTTAGGTTGTAATATTTTTAGACTAGAAAATATACAAAATGTCTTCATGGAACATAATCAATAATTGTGGCTCTTGCTGCAAATATACCCCAGAGAATGATTTTGTGCTCCACGTATGAATTAATTTTGAGCTCATTTGCTCAACGACTCCCAAACGATTCGCTTACAAATGAAACGGCTTGGGATTCGTTTTCAAAACGACTCGTTCCAGCGATTCAGAGTCGACTCCTCCTTTTGAGAGACAGTAACTTTACGCAGATTTAAAACGTCGCAGGATGTTTTTGTTCGCTTAGAGCTGGGAAAGATCATTTTCAACGTAGACGTCAAGCTATTCAGAGAAAGGAATTGAAAAAAATACTATTTTACCAATGCAAAGTATTTCTTTTCCCCCCATTCAATTGTCTCAAAAGTTGGATTTTTCCACTTAACAAGTGTTGCTGGTTTCTCCGCACATTGTGAAACTGCACCGGGATATACATGCAACATATCACAAACTAGATTTAGCCAGTGATGCCAATGCAAAAGTAGCTTTTATGATGCTGAAGCCTTGCTCTAAATGATTTTATGTGATGGACAGTTGCTTAGGTCTCTACTGTAAGCAGCATATGGCGCATGGAAACGCAGACATCTTTAAAACCTGAACGCGATCCTAAAGCAGACACCGTAATCTCCAACGGCTAATAAGATTACAGTCCCAGCTTGCAAACCCCTACTGTACAACACACAAATAAAACACTTTTGGATGCACACGCGTAAACCAATCTCCCCAAATGTGTATCGATGTGGCGCGTTGACATCACAGTTCATGGATAGCCTCGGTTTCGAAACCTTTCCACGCGATCAAACTGAAAAATCAAAGTCGGAACGCTGTCAGGTGTCATGCACAGATAAACAGCGACGGGATTATGTTGAACATGAACACAAAAACCGTGCAGAACAAAGCAAAAAAAAAAGGTAATGCACGGTGAAAAATAGGTCAAAAGGTCGAAATAAGTCTCTTCTGCTGACCAAAGCTGCATTTATTTGATTAAAAATACACCACAAGCAGCAATAATGTGAAATATTATTCCGATTTAAAATAAATGTTTATATTCGGTCATAACTTCTTACATATAGCTATATATATAAAAAAATATATATATATATATAAAAATATATATATATATATATATATATATATATATATATATATATATATATATATATATATATAATGTATATATATATATATATATATATATATATATATATATAAAATATATATATATATATATATATATTTCTTTTTTGAAGATGTGCATGTATACATGTAAGAAAATTGCATTGTTTATATATTAAATATATTTAAATATATGAATATAAATATATACATGTTAACATTTTAACATTTATATTGCACATCATCAAATGATCCTTCAGAAATCACTCTATTACGCCGATTTGAAGATGATTATTATATGTTGAAAACCGGCGTGCAATTCTTTTCAGTGTTCTTAAAGTTCAAGCGCAGCATTTATTTGAAATAGAAATCTTCCGTGTATCCGCTTTATGCCGATTTCGATCGCTCCGATGCATCCTCGCTAAATAAAAGCACTTCTTAAAAAGAAAAGGTACGCGCAACAGTATAAAGGGAGTGGCGAGGACGGCTGGTGTTGACTTTCACTGGGACGAGCACGTCTAAAACTAGCATGTGTGTTTACGTCATCCCAGATGTGTGTCAACCTGAAAGATAAACCGCTTTGAAAGAACGGAACGGCCTATCTCTGTTTATTTAGCAACACAACTCTCTTTTCCAACACAATTCGTACGGAGACCTTTTTTCCATCAAAACGAACAAAGACGTCATAAAAGTTGCTAATTTTAGCCGCTAACCTACATAGCTGCGAGGAATGTTTTGAAGAGTCCACAGTTCAGATTACAGACATGCCTTCGCCGCTCACGAAGAGCTCGCTCACACGTCAGCGGCCCTAACACGCGGTGACCTTTGACTCCGGACCGAAAACAACCAAGAGGCCTTTGCAGGAATGCACTGATATCTCAAGAACAAAACAAAACCCAACGCTCATTTAGTCAAAGATTATCCCGAACGTTACGGCAGCATCAACCCATACGTAATCCGGGAGCACTAAACGTATCCGTATATATTTTCTGTCTCTGAGCTGAGGCTTTAGAGCAGACAATGGTCACGTGTTGTTAAAATACAAACTTGACAAGTCATCGTGAAAGTAGCTCTTACTACACATGCGCTATTTTTTTAAGCCAATTTGAGCTTTGCACTTCCTATAAAATGTCTTCAGATGGACACTGGAGATTGAATGGACGGTCATTTCTTTATTAAATTATTATAAAAATAAAATAAAATAAAAATAAAAAACCTCATGTATTAGAATGGCATCAAATTCATGGCGAAGAAGCATCATTTAATATTAAATGTGATATTAGGAAATACCATGCTACTATTAATTAATTAATTGGTTTTCTAACTCTTTAAATTACATACGCATGCTATTATTTACATAAAGTAGACTTATTACTCAAAACAAAATAAATGTCAACTGAAATAAAATGTACAATGACTTAAACGAAAATGAATTTAATACAAATCTAGACAAAAGCACAGAAGTGTTTCTTAAGTGAAAACAAAAAATATAAACATAAAATCTAATTAAAAATTTAAATGAAATAAAATAAAATTTTACAGTATCCCAGTGATACAAATGTGATACAAATGTATATAGAAAAATATTCTTAAAAATATTATTATTATTATTATTAATAATAATAATATTAATAAATAAAAAGTAATTACAAAAATAAATACAATAAATATTTGTTAAAACTAATGCTGTCAAACGATTAATTATGATTAAAGTTTTTATTTACATAATGTATACATTATATATTTTGAAAATGTTAACATGTATATATTTATTTTCATATATTTAAATATATTTAATATATAAACAATGCAATTTTCTTACACATATACATGCACATCTTCAAAATGTATAT
>NC_056723.1:1787584-1800084 GCF_018831695.1 Puntigrus tetrazona | reverse complement strand
AGTTCAATTGTTCATCTAAATAAATGTACTAGATCACGTGACTTTATAAATGACACACAAACGAAAAAAGCTAAGCAGTACAGTGATGAGTTTCAATAAAGCGTGTGAAGAGACCAAAGCAAACCTGTTACTATAAACGTGAAAGAAGACAATATTAGGGTAAAGTATTTGATAGTATTTCATAAGTGCATTAAGTGCATCTCAATCAAAAGAGTACAAGTAGTCCACATGGGCCTATACTTTTCGGTATACTTGCTGTCAGTAATATTTAATGTTAAATAAAGTATATCTCAAGGGATTAAGTACAAGTACGGGTCAAATATGTTTGGATTTTTCTGTATAACTGTCGTTGTAAACCACGTATGCCTACAATACTTTTCTACAAGTGTATTTTTCTTTATACTTCTCAGTATTAACCAAGAATACTTCGAATAGCTAACAATACTATTGTATCTCGATCAAAAGATTAAAGTACAAGTGCTGTATAATTATCAGTATAAACCACATATACTTACAATACTTTTCTTAAGTATACTTTTCTTTATACTTCTCAGTATTAATCCTTTAATCCTAATAATACTAATATATATATATATATATATATATATATATATATATATATATATATATAAGTATATATATATAAGTATATATATATATATATATATATATATATATATATATATATATATATATATATATATATATATATATATATATTAGTATTATTAGTAATAATACTCTATCAAGTAAACTTCTTTATATTTGTCAGCAGTAACCAAGTATACTTTGAGTACCTACAATACTACTGTATCTTGATTAAAAGATTCAATACAAGTATAAGGCAAATATAACAAGACTTCATAATAACAGTATTTTTTATAATAATAATAATAATAAAAGTACATATTGATCAAAAGATTTAGTATAGGACAAATACACTAGTACTTATAAACCAAGTGCATATGAAATATTCGATACGAGTATCTAAGTCAAATACTCTTTTCTGTACACTTATAAACCAAGTATACTTAGAATACTTCATCTTTTTCTTAAGTATATCTCGATCAGAAGATTAAGTGCAAGTATTAGTCAAAAATACAGACTTTCGGTATTAGCCAAGTATCTAGGTGAAATATACTATCGTAAACTCATCGCGACACAAGTGCGTTTGCGGCCATTTGTGCGTCCATGGGCGTGCCGGTCTAAAAAAGAGGTGTGTTCAGGAGCATTGGTGGAGCGTTGCTGTTTCGAAGGAACTGGAAAAAGACCGACTCCGACCTGGTCTAAAGTCAATGGCGCAGTATTTTTTTTAATTTAAGAGCGTGTTGGTAAAAGCACGCCTCTGGGCGGGTCCACGTTGACTTCGCTTATTACTCACAGGGATGCGCGGCAGCACACGTGCCAAATATTAAAAACTAAAGGATTAAACGTGAATAGAGATCCACCATGGCGCGGGTGCAACTCGCTTTTAAAGGGAATGTTAGACGAGACTCTAATTGGTTTTTAGATACTTTTGTAAGGTTAGAGTTATCTGTTGCTCAAGACACCAAAGTCTGGAATCGTGTGACATCTTAATATTAATTTCCCATCAAAAGATCTGAGCTGGTCTAGATTTTCACATTCTAGACTCTTACCACATGACAACTAGCGACTCACTTGGGCCTGTTTTTATCTCTCCGGAGGACGCGGATACTGAAAGTCAATTGTCTTCTACTATAGGTTCCATGGTGCTTTTCGCATCTGAATAAAGAGATTTAGACCAAAGGAAAATTTGAGACTAAATAGGTCAGGTTTAACTGACACGGTGTGACGGTGAGGCAGAAACAGACAGTCACTCAATGTCACTGAAGAGTGACCGCAAGAAAAACACTGAAGATGAGAAACAATGAGCCAGAGGAGAAGGAGGACAAATACAGCTGATCTTTGTGTTCAGAGGGTCAAAAAAGGACACGGCACTCTCAGTCAGAGACATTCAAGGTCATGGATCTCTACAAGGAGGTCAGACGCGGGCCGAAATGTTACAAATATACCCAACTCATACCAACTTATATCCAAATATCCAAATGGCTTTCACGGTATAATTCAGAAACTCACGGCATTTGGCAAATTTTTTGCAACAACTGATCAAAAGCGTCCTTATTTCTGATGACGCATTAAATCATAAATCCAGAAAATGTTATCGGGACCACAAAAGAATTATTATGGAAAAATAAAAAACTAAATTATAAAACTTTAAATTGTTCAAGTTTAAGGAATTCAGCTGTTTAGATGTGGGTTTTTGATTATTCAAATACAATAACTCTATTAAAACTGAAAAAACAAACATAAAAACACAGAATTTTAGTATAACAATTTACTAAAAGAATAAAAAATATTTAGTAAATTGTTATATTTTATGTGTTCAATTATTGATATTAATTAGAGATGCTTTTTAATTAAACTATTAAATTTTAATTAAGAGAAATGAAAATGGAGAACAGATTTTTTTATTATTAAAATATTAAATAATTATTATTATATAATAATGATTATTAATAATTATATAATTATTATATAATAATTTATAATTAAATAATTAATAGATTATTGTTTTGTATCAGTTAAATTATGTCGATTGATTAGACTTCCTTTTTTAATAACTACAATTTAATGTAAAGATACACTATACTACTTTTTTTAACCAAGTACGCACTATACAAAGCTAAATGCTTCAAACTGTACTATGCACGCTGTTCTTTCTTTTTAAAATGTGCAGCACTTAGGATAAAAAAAGTACATATTTTTCTACAACTGAACACAGTTCTGCTCTATTTATACTCGTTTACCACAGAGCGCTTGAAAACACCAGTTGCCTCCATGCACCTAAAAAAAAACCCACAAAAAAAAAACATTTATCAGCCAACCAATCAGCTGCAGCAGAATAAACACCTCGCCGCTGCATGATTATGCAAGCCTTGCGCAAATAAACAAAGGTCCTGTATGTAATGCGAGCTTGCTGAATGTGTGCCGCTCCATGTTCAGCACCTACTCGTCCCGTGATGACAAGCCACCGAACACACGGCATCGCCCCAAGCCAGGACACGCTGTTCCCTGCAGACCCGTCTCAGCCTGAGACAGAGAGAGGGCAGCCAGTGGTCACAGGCCGCGGGCGATACGCCAGGGCATTTCCAAAGGGCATTGCAACGAGCTGGACAGTACAACGATATGGCATGTACAGTTCTCCAGGGGCTATTCTCAATCAGTGGATGCTCTCCAAAAAGTTCTGTGTCACTTATTTTCACCTAGCATTTTAGATTATATTTTCCAAATGTCCACTATAGAAATATACGTTTTGCTTGGATAATTAATAGAAGTATAAGCTATAACTTGGGCTTACATATACAGTATATATATATATATATATATATATATATATATATATATATATATATATATATATATATATATATATATATATATATATATATATATATATATATATATATATATATATATATTTATATATATATATATTTTTTAATATATATATATATTTTTTTTTTTTTTTTAATCTATCTATCTATATTAGCATACAAGTATATATATATATATATATATATATATATATATATATATATATATATATATATATATATATATATATATTAGTATAATAGCATAATATAATAGTAAACTAAGGAAAATTATAATAAATAATATTTTCTTTGATTTTCTTTAAATTCTAAATATCTTTAAAACCTGTAAATAGTCATATATTATTAAATTGTGTTAATTACCACTTTTCATTATCAGCCTAAACTATTGTGCGAAATACTAATAAAGAAGGAATATTACTAAAAAATAAATGATAAATGATATTATATTTATAATACGATAATAATAATAATTAAAAATACATGCATGTAATCATAAAGGTACAAATAAAGAGAACATGTTTTTATGCTTGCAGTTTTAGTTAAATATAATCCCTGCACAAGATCAAGGAAAACCACAATCTTCTGAAGCGTCATATTCAAGAACAAAAGTTCATGATAAGGTTGGCACCATGACTAACAAATATGAGGAGTTGGTTATGAGGAGCTAAGGAGTAGCTATTAGCTTAAGGACAAAGTCTTCGATGGTCAAGGACAAGCTTAGTGAAACGACAACTCCTGCCTACAGCCTTATTAACAGAGAATTAATACCCAGTTACAAGAAGGAACAGACAGTAACTACATATTATAGTCTTTGTGAATGAAGAATCCTAGAAGTCATTAATGCATGAAAGTTATCACAACTTCAATCAAAGATCTTTTGATGTCACTAGCTGAATATATCAGCAAAACAATGAAAATACAAAACAAATGAGCTTCATTCCTAACAGGATTAAAGTTGGAAAAGCATGTGCAAAACCACAACAAAACCACACCTCCCTCTTGAGTTTATACACGTGATATGATTTAATGTTTGTGAGTCTTTACACATGGAAAATGCTAATCGTCCTGAAGGGTTTAGTGGTGAATGCTTCACGCGCCTGCCGTGTCTCGTTTCAAGTTGCAATTCAGCACACGGTGCGACCTCCAATGCAGAGGGGTCGACACTGTCAACAAAACCAGACACCAAAAACCAAAAGACATCAGGATGACACACTTCTCACGGCAACACTGGCATGTTGGAGTCATTCTCAGACGGTTTAAAAGTGCTGAAAAAATACATCACATTACAGAAGTATAAAAAAATACGAATATTCACCTTATATTCACCTTATGCTGAAAAATAGACCAAATCAGTTATTTAGGCTTTAAAAAACAAAAACATGCTGAGAAATAAATAGTGAGGAAGAGCAAACACAAAAATGGAAGAAAAACTTTTGTGGTTAGGTACTGCATCTTACAAAGTCTGTTTTAATGTGAACCAGTAAGCAACCATCCAGTAACAATACCTCAGAAACCACTCAGCAACTGCCTAGCAACCACTCATAACACCCCAGCAACCGCTCAGGCAATATTCAACAATCGCTCATTACCACCCCAACAACCACCTAGCAACCACTCATAACACCCCAGCAACCGCTCACGCAATATTCAACAATCGCTCATTACCACCCCAACAACCACCTAGCAACCACTCATAACACCCCAGCAACCGCTCAGGCAATATTCACCAATCGCTCATTACCACCCCAACAACCACCTAGCAACCACTCATAACACCCCAGCAACCGCTCAGGCAATACTCAACAATCGCTCATTACCACCCCAACAACCACCTAGCAACCACTCATAACACCCCAGCAACCGCTCAGGCAATATTCAACAATCGCTCATTACCAACCCAACAACCACCTAGCAACCACTCATAACACCCCAGCAACCGCTCAGGCAATATTCAACAATCGCTCATTACCCCCCCAACAACCACCTAGCAACCTCTCATAACACCCCAGCAACCGCTCAGGCAATATTCAACAATCGCTTATTACCACCCCAACAACCACCTAGCAACCACTCACAACACCCCAGCAACCGCTCAGCAACCACTCATAACACCTAGAAACCACCTAGCAACCTCCCATAACACCACAGCAACAGCACAGCAACCACTCACAACACCCCAGAAACCAACCAGCAACTACACATAACACCCAGAAACTAAACAGCAACCAGTCATAACACCATCCAGCAGCAATTCATAACATACCAGAAACCGCTCAACAACCTCTCAAAACACCCCAGCAACAGCCCAGCAACCGCTTCCAGAAACCCCTCAGCAACCGGTCAGTAACTACTCAAAATACCATAGAAACCACCCTGTAACCGCTCAGTACCCACTTACAATATCTAGAAACGGCCCAGCAACCGCCCAGCAACCGCCCAACCATCACTAATAACACCCAGCAACTGCCCAAAAACCATTTGTAAAACCCACCTAGAGCTGGGCGATATATATCTCGATATATTCATGCGTATCTTGTCAGCAAAGCAGTTTTTTTATTAGCAGTAAATATCAATCACCTATTTTGAAAAGGAGCGCCAGTTAATACACAGAGCCGTAGATCACTGACAAGCTACGCTATATCGCGTTCAGTTTCGTAGGCGATTCATTTGCCATTTCAACCACCCAGCAATGGCCAGCAAGCTCTCATAACAGCCCAGCAACCACCCAAAAACCACTCATAATATCCAGAAACAACCCAGCAACACGGGGTGTATTTGAGATAGCAATCTTTTAACAATTAAGCGTACAGTTTTACCATCAACCAGTCATAACACCCCAGCATCCATCAACTGCCCATCAAGCACTAACAACACCCCAGAAACCACATATAAATCCCCAGCAACTGCATAGCAACGTCCCCGGCATCCACAGTGGCACTGAGGTGACAATGTTTCAAAAGACAACTAGGTAGCGCAGTACTCAAAAACTGACAATCATTACATTTGCATTAGCACAACGATGCTGCTGTAGCAAGCTCTGCTGGGTAAAGAAACGCACCTGCAGGCCTCAGCAGACTCCTCAATCATTAACTCCCAATCTCTCCTGAGCTGCTTACAGTTCGTCTGTCTCTGACGTTGCCACGTAGTGTGACGGACATTTAGAGACTTAAACAGCGAACGCAACTTCGGTATCGTCTGTCAGGATAAAAGCTTCTGAGATTAAAACTGCAGCGAGACAACAGATCAGGTCAAAGCACAGGAAGTGACACGTTTAAAACTGCCTGCGTTGGCAAATTCCCCTCAGGGATCAATTAAGAAAGTTTTTCCGTCTGGAGGTGGGTTTATAGATACCGGCCTTGCCTAAGTAAACCATAATGTGTGGTTTTTCTTTATATATTCAATGTAAACATTAAATGTGTTCATTCATGCACAAGTGCTCAAAATGCATTGTTAAATGCAGAATTATCAAGATTTTCATGGACAAAAGCCCTTAAAGAAGATGTTTTAGAACACCCAAACTTCTGTTTCCATACAATAAAAAGTGGATACTGATTTGTACAGTAAAAAAAAAAACACACACACACAAAATATACATAAAGTGACTCACAATATTTATTATATTTATTATAAATACTTCTGGAATCACATGATTGAGAAAAAAGCTAATTTATGTTATTTGTGTAAAACTATCCTTTGAAATCAGATCACTATACTTTTTTTTTCTTACGGTAAACCAAAGCTTGTACAACCCGAATAACAATGTTTAAACTAAGAAATTGTATGCACTAAATGAGCTCATTTTAAATTTGGTGCCTGCTACAGGCCTAAAAATAGTTAAAACGGGGGCCTGTGTACCATGGTGTAGCATCTTCTCTTCTTTTCAAAAACGTCTGGGCGTTGAAGTCATGAGTTTCTTTTGATGTTGGCATTTGGTCCTATTCTTGCCTAACACAGGTTTCCGGCTGAGTTTGTGGTCAACTTTGACATTTTTTTTTTGGTTTAATGACGCTTCCCTTCCCAGAAATAGACGTCATCTGGAGGGGAGCATATGTTGCTCTAAAATACCATATTATATGCTTATCGATACCAACAAAGATGCTGGTTTTTAAAGTGAACGCCAGTAACACGCTAGGAGGACTATTTCCAATAATGACAAACCTGTTCTGTGACTATAGACCACTTTTCCACAGTCCATTTTAAACTAGCATTGGACACGTTTCTGCTCACATATGGCTACCTTCTTGCACTACAGCTTTAGTCGACATCTGCAGATTGGCATGATTGATTGTGTTTACCAACAGTGGTTTCTGGAAGTATTCCTGGGCCCATTCAGCAATTTGAACGACAGGTCTTCGGCCTTGTCCCTTTACGCACAGAGATTTCTCTAGTTTCTCTGAATCTTTTGACGATGTTATGCGCTGCAGATAATGAGATTTGCAAAGTCGTTGCAATTTGATGTTGAGGAATTATGTTTTTAAAGTATTCCACCATTTTTAATGCACTCTTTCACAGATTGGAAGGCCTCTGCCCCTCTAAGACAAACCTCTGAACCGTATTGTACATGCTCTGCCTGAAAGCCATTGAGACGGTGATGTTAAGAAGAAGCAGACAGGGGGTTAAGACAGAGAAACTGGTCAGCCCAACCTGAAAATCCTGTTTTAGTAAAATGAACAGTGGAGAAACTAACATTCCCATTCATTTACTGAATAACTTAGCAAGAAGGGTCTGATTAGCAGTCTCAGATTCTAAGCGAGTCGGACAAAGGCCCTAAGAAAGAGACACCAAGAGAGTGCCGGAGAGACGTTAGCATTTTGCTAACACTTTTGAGAGTGAGAAAACATTGCAAAGAGGCAGAGAAAAGCAGCACAACATGTTCTGACATGAGAGGAAATTTGTGATAATTACTCAAAAGACACTCAAACTAATATGTAGCAGTACTAATGGAGGCCAATTTGGCTTTCCCTGTTCCTTATTTATGTGGCTAAATACATGATTCAAACATTAAGGAGTCAAATATATATGCCCCCGGAGCACAAAACCAGTAATAAGTAGCAAGGGTATATTTGTAGCAATAGCCAACAATACCTCGTATGGGTCAAAACTATAGAAATGTTATGCCAAAAATTATTAGGACATTAAGTAAAGATCATGTTCCATGAATATATTTAGTACATTTCTTACCATAAATATAACTTAATTTTGATGAGTAATGTGCATTGCTAAGAACATTTCAGACAATTTTTTTGCCGAATGTTGCAACTCAACGGAAAGCTTAGTTATTCAGCTTTTAGAAGATGTATAAACGTTCACATATTCACTCAACTAACCCAGACAAGTCATATCTCAGATAATAAACCTAAATTCAAATCAACAGTGCACGTCCATGCTTTGACTCATTTTAGCAGCATAATTAGCAAGATTATTTACAGTCAAACGTTCATTTGCACTCTTTTAGGGTAACAACCCTTCCACTATTTAACGTTTATGACCGTCTGACTGTATATTATCTCTTACACATTTACTCCGCAACTGTTATTAATTAACCCTGGTTGGTCTATTTTGAGTTTCTCACTGCACACTGGTAAACCCGGGGGTTAACGTTGTTAGTTGTATGTAGATTAAAACATCAATGGTTTACTGACACATTCCGACTAGCTTGTTGCATGCCAGAGCTTAAAAATTCCATTGAAGTGTGCTGCATGCAAAACACAACAGATGCAATGACAAAATGAGTAATGTTTGCAAACCACAAAACGACTCCAGATTTCGTGACCGATACGACCTACAGCAACACGCAGGTCGACGCAACTATGAAAACACGAGGTGAACTCAAGACCCTCGCAGACCGTCCGGTTAGGCAACTTTATGGGGGGTTGGTCCTGCAAGCAGCGTGTCTGCTTGAGTAATTTAAGCACGGGCCCCGCAGCTAGAATAGGACAGTCTGGTTTGTGTCCAGGGGCCTGATGCATTAGCAACGCATTGCAAGTTAACCTAGGTGTAGCAGAAATGATAATAATGTAGCATCACCGCAAGTCTCCGATTTGCTCAAGTCAGAATCAGAATACTAAAAACAGCCAAAAGCATTGCATTAAGCAACTACATGGAAGTTTGCAAAGAGCTTAGCGCTACAAAGTAGGGCTGGGCGATACGTTCATCTATATATTCATTAAAGCCGATCTTTGATTAGCTTGAGCAACTGTTTTCAAATGGAGCGGCAGTTAATACACAGAGCCGTTCTACAGATCTCGCGTTCAGTTTCTCGAACGAATCACCTGTGAAACCGAACGTGAGACGAGCAAAGGATAGATCGATGAATATATCGCTCCCAGCCCCGCTAAAAAGCCTTGCACAAGGAATAAACAAGAGCAATCAAACTATGTACAAACTAAGCAGTGTGAATCAACAGGGTGCGCAAAATGAAAATTAAATGTAAGATGACATCCACAAATACTATTTTTGTGCACTCAAAAACTAAGGTTGAGATCGTGCACTTGTTTAATAGTCTGTATTGTCGAGTCTTAATTTAACTGCAGCTTGAAGAACTGGTAGTGCAACCTCTCCCAGATTTCTACGATCCAAAAAAAAAAACATTATAAACTGAGATGGAAAAACCCCCTCAACATCTGTGTAGTTGGTGAATCTGAGACAGGTACTGCAAGATGTGTGTGTGTGTGTGCTCCTATCAGCTTATAATACTAGTTTTAATGTCAAAACAGCTGATCCATTCCCGAACGCATTGCTTTTGCTTGTCAGAGCTTGAACGGATAAATGAAGGTGTCCATGAAGACGCTCTAAATTGGGTCAATAAGTACTATTAGTAGAGCAATCATCCCTTGTTTTGAGGTTAAGATCAAAAAGAAGAAGAAAAAGTCACACTTGCATTAAACAAGGGACTAAATACACACACACACACACACATATATGCATATATCATAGCGACTAAACCTTAACGAATCGATCCATGGCCATTTATTGCGCAATAAACCCTCTTTCGCAGCTCTGCAAACACATTGAAAGCATAAGCAACCTGTCAGATAACACTGAAACCGGCTTTATCACGCTGACTATTTGAAGAAGGCGCCCTTAACATTGCAGATGTGCTCTGAAAGAACAGTTTAGAGTAAATTACACCAGGCCCGGGAGGAAAAACTGCACGGTAAAGACAGATTGAAAAAAACAAGTAACACATTGAGTTAATTAAGTAGAAAGAAGTGTATACCTTTAATTAACACATGTTTGTTTTTAACTTTATATTTTCTGATTTCGTTTAATTAACACTTTTTTTGTAATCTTGTTATATTACATACATAACGTTTTATTTGATTTGATTTTAAGTCTAGATATTATTTTCACTTTGTTTTATTCAGTACAGCTTCGATCATTTTAGCAGTTCAAGTTAAGCTAAACGAAAAGCCAAAATGAAATAGATTTTCTTGTGCTTTTATTTTAAAGCGCTGTTTATTTTTATTATTATTTTATGTTTTTTATTTTAGTTGAAGACTGTAAAATGTGCTCCAGTAATCTTTGAAAGCTTTTAAAAATTATTATACAAAAAAATATATAATAAAATAAAATAATAATAATACAATTTTAATTTAAATTAAGAGGCTACATCGTTTTTATAATATAATTATGTTATTTAATTTTTATTTTTTTCCATGAACCTACAATTAAACACAGATTAACAAATTATCCACATTTAAACAGTGGGGTTGATAAAATTGTCTTGTTTACACTTGTTCTCTACTAATATTATTACTAATTATTAATTATTTATTAATGATGAAATACCGAAAATTAATCCACAATCCCAGAAACCGATTACGGCTCGAACAATGTCATACTGAGCAGTTTAACGGACACACAGTAACTACACCTGGGATATTATGTAACTCTCTTTCACCCCAGGAGCACAGATATCTCTTCTCTTCTCAAAGCCAGAAGGCAAAATGTCAACAAAACCATCTGATGAGCTCAGAAAAGACTGGTTAGTATAACTTAACTATAACCACAGTATCATATACCACAAATCAATCTAAAACTACATATCACGACCGCAAAACCAGCAGCACAAATCAAATCCTGACACTAATTCTACAATATAACTAGAGAAATGGGGGAAAATATTCCAGAAATATATGGATAAACATAGTACACAAATAAAAATAAAAAGATTTATTTATATACTATGAACATGTGAATTATAATTCATTTATAACAATAAATATAAGAAGGCTAACAGCATTTAATGGATTAAGAACACTAAAGAAAAAATATATATATATATATATATATATATATATATATATATATATATATATATATATATATATATATGAATAGTAAAAATAACAATACAAAAGCATAATATATGAGTAAATATAATTTACAAAATTTTATAAAATGTAAAAAAATCTAATAGGACACTAATAATATTACATTCCAATAAATAGCTAATATAAGAAACATAAATGCATTGTGAAATATTAATAAAACACAAGGTAGCATATAATATTATTATATGCAAATAAATAACAATAAATACTAAAAAATCGAACTGAAGAAATAGCAAAAGAAATATACACATGCTAGTCTGTTAATGAAATATAATATAGCATGTATAAAAAGCAGTCTATAAAAAGAGTACAACTAAAGAAATAGTAAAGCATATTGTTATTGTTGTATAATATTAATAAAACGCAATGGAATATGCAGTATAAAGTATACAACAATAAATATAACAGTCACAGAGAAAAACTAGAACAGCACGTAAAGAAGAAAGGGAGATGAAACAACTGAGAATAGAATAGAATAGAATAGAATAGAACAGAATAGAATAGAGCAGTGTGAGGGAGTGCAGGATGTGATCTTCAGTTCACACAACAACACTGACTCTGACAAACACAAACACCGAGTCACCTTCAAGCGCAGCAGCCAGCGCTCGCCAAACATCGCGCGTCGAGGCGTCAGGGAGCCGATGGCGGTGCTGTCAGCGGCGAGCGGCGCGGCGAGAGAGCGTTTATATCGGTTCTAGACGCGCATAGCCTCCGCCGAGACCCGTCGCGCTCCTCCGCCGCTGTC
>NC_056723.1:1782584-1785084 GCF_018831695.1 Puntigrus tetrazona | reverse complement strand
GAAACACATTCATCATTAAGACATAAAGCATGTATATGTGACTTCATTTTGAACTCGAGATGACAAAAACAGATGGGCTTTTTCACCGAGGGGAACATTATTATACATTACGGGCCTGTAAAAACTTACAAACATGCATTTTTCTTTTCACAAGATGTTATTTGATGGACCGGACTGGTTTGCATTGCGCGTGCATTATATATATACATAATAGTGGATCGTATCAGCGCTCATTCTGACGGCACCCATTCACATCCATTGGTGCGCGAAAAACGGAAATGCCGGATGACGGAAACTGGCCCGAGTCTGAGCACATTTCCAGCTAACTTAAATGTTTGAGTGAACTGTTACATCTGTTTTTGAGGCAAATCATTACCCCCCAAAAGTCAAGAATAGCATGCAAGTGTTTTAGCGTCGTAGTCGTGGCAGAGACTTTGTTTAAAAAGTGGAACGATGAGATGCTGAAATAATGGGACTTGCATAACGTGTGGTGAAAACACTGATTTCTGCAAAGCGCAGCTGGGATCTCCTAAAGGCTCTGCTGAGGAAACCGTGTGGAAAATCAATCACTGCCATCTGAGATGTTTCCTAACAAAAGATCTTCTGATGAACCCTTTTTGTTGCTTTTTTTTTATTTTTTTGCGGCAGAAGACACCGATATCATTGTTTCATTAAAAGTGGCCATTAAAACAATGTTAGCACGTTTAATATTTTTGCTTAAGATAAATAGTGTAATCAATGCATTTTATAAATATACTATATATATATATATATATATATATATATAACTGAAAGGTTTTGATTCACTTCAAATGTAGAATATATTTATTTATAAAAACTATATATATATATATATATGTGTGTGTGTGTGTGTGTGTGTGTGTGTAAAAAATTACAAAATCCTCTTAAATGATTAAAGTGCAAGTTACCTTATCATATAAAAAAATGTATATATATATATTAAAAAATATTAATATTAAAAAAAAAAAAAAATATATATATATATATATATATATATATATATATATATAGGGATATCAGTTGATTACTAATTAACTAATAATCTAATTAATTGCACGATTGCATTAATTGCATGCAAATTAATCTCCAAATAAATTTGACTGCGAAAATACAAAATATTATGTAAAGCGATCCTGTGAAAATTATCAAGTATCAGGTAGACATGTTACTTCATAATGAACATTTTTATTTAATTCAGCATAAAATATATTACACATAAACATAAGCTCTGAAATATAAAAGACGTTAATTTGAGAAACAACTTTTCAGTCTTCAAAATAGCTTTTTATGCTCCACAAAAGAAGTGTTTGAAAAGACATGAGGGTGAGTAAATTACGACAGTAGTTTTTTTTATGGGGTGAACAAGGCTTATCCCTTTAATGTTTTTATTATTTAGTTATTTTAGTTTGTTAATTAGTTAGGGCCTACTCCTAATAAGAAACTAAATCTGCCAGCAGATGGCGGCAAATGTCTTCATTCGATTCGATTCAAAGAACCGATTCATTCAGAAAGGACGTAAATGACTCTCTTGAATCGTCAAATGGTTCTTTGAATCATTGGTTTTCATGATTCGTTCAGAAACTATACACCGCTTTGTTGCTCATGGGCTGTGGCGTTAAATGTTAATGTTCCCAGCAAATTTGAGCAAAGCACATATATAATATCAGCTTCTTATATACTGAACTGATGTATAAAATAATATATTACTTAAACTTGTGGCAAAATCAAACAAAAAAAGGCACACAGGCGTATGCGACTTTCTTCTTTCAGACGAATCAAATCAGAGTAAAGACAAAATGTTCTGGCACTTCTAAACTCTATCATCGAAGTAAGCTGGGGTTTTTTTTTCATTTAACAGTGTAAAACGCCTTAAATGAAGCGCGTGAAAACATAATAAAACTTGCCTCTAACCAGAAGACGTTCAGCCGAATGACGTAAGGGTTACGCGTCGCTCGTGTTTCTGGGTAATGTAGGCGCGAAGGAAACAAAGTAGTACACCGGAAATTCATAAAAAAAATTACCTGAAATGTCCTAATTGAACCGTGATTAGACATATATAAAATGTACAATAATATTCTAAATTATTTAATATATATATTAATATACAAATGCTATTTTAATAAATATTAATTATTTATTATTTTTCAAGAAATAATTTATAATTATATTATATATAATTTATTTTCTAATGATATTTAAATTTTCTAATGATATTATATATATATATATATATATATATATATATATATATATATATATATATATATATATATATATATATATATATCACCTGTGGTCATAAAATAAGTGTCACTGCATTTAATATAACGTATATAATAGCGCCATTATTATGAACCGAGATATTATACAGTTGACCGAAAATGGGAACATGTGTGTTCCTGCACTGCATCGGTGTGACCAACAGATGGCGTCATGTCTCTGCTATGATGTCAAATTGATGCGCTGGCTAATAAACACG
>NC_056723.1:1772584-1777584 GCF_018831695.1 Puntigrus tetrazona | reverse complement strand
ACACACACACACACACACACAAAAGTTTACCTGGACTTAAAATGAATACTGAACATTTTAAAATAAAATTGAATTGAAAAGATGAACGGGTTCATCCGTGGTGGGGAAGATGACGGTGATATTACAGCCTCTTCAGGAAAGACAGTAAGTTGTATAGTTATCTAACAGGAAGGGCGTCACCCTAAAACTATACAACCTACTACCTCACCCCAAAGGACAGTGGGATACGCCGGAGAGAGGTGTCCTGGCTGCAGCCCGACTGAAAATCAACTCACTCACCAAGCGGCGCCTGCGGGGTCTTTCTGCCTGTCTGCATCTGTAATGAAGAGAGACGAGTCTTCGGTGATCAGAGCTCAGATTTGGGTCTGGTTAAAAAAATAAAAAATAAATAAATAAATAAAAAAAACAATCCCAACCTGCCTGCTGCCTACACAAAATAAAATTAATATTTCAGTATTTTTAAATATTTTATTGTTTCAATTTAAAGTGGAACAAAATGAAATAATGCGATTAAATATTTACAGCGTTATTTTAATTATTTAAATATTTTTGTTCCGTAGTTAAATATTTCATATTTGCTTATTTTATAATCCCAACCGGTCAGCTGCAAACCTCATAAAATATAAATATTTCGATTTAATCATTTCAGTTTAAATTTAGAGTAAAGCAAATGCTATTTTAATCACGTGTTTAAATGTTTATTTGCGTCATTAAAATATCGAAGTTGAAAATTAAGCGATGCATATTTAAATATTAAAAATAAATGTTAATTTTTGTCGACCAGACGTTTAGATATTTTACCTTTGTATACAGAAGTAAAAATATTTTAATACATTATCATTTAATATTGTTTTAAAACCTCTGTGTCTTAATAAAATGTTTATATTTAAATATTTTAATGAGTTTCATTTTAGATCAGATTAGATAATACAATAAAAACACTATTTTACTTAATATTTAAATATGTTTATTTTAACCAACATCGAATTAAAACGAAGCAGTAAAATGAAAATATTTAAATTAATTATTCTTTTAATATTTAAATATTCGTTTAACACATCAATTTCATTTATTGACTGATTTAGCGAAAATCCAAAAATCTGAGTTTTCAAATCCTGAATGAACTTGACAACGGAGATTTAATCTGAGACTCACTTTCTCTTTTAATTCGTTTTAGTCTACTTGGTTCAGTGCTTCAAGTTAACGCTGCCTTGGCAAATCAAAATGAAGTTGCTACGGCAACTAGCTGAAGCAGGTATTTTATTCCGCTTAACATTCATTTGGATCCATTATCGCTATTTTATTATCATTTGTGGCCTCGACGCAACCTTGACTTCAGCACCACACGTCCGTCGCATAATAGGTGCGTTCGTAAATGAGCTGCCGGATTGAAAAGCCCATCGGACTTCAATCAGGATGCGGCGGCCCACGGGGGCCCCAGGTGCAGACGGGAGGAATCCAGACGGCTGAGTTCGGGGCGGCTATTTATATACACCAGCAGCTCCTGTTACAGATGTGCAGGGCTCTGGCTGTGGAGGAGGACCCCGGCCTGCTCTATGGGCCCCAAACACGAGGGCCGACGCACCGATGTGAGGTGTCTGCGAGGGAGTCGCGATGCATCGAACGGATCAAAGACGAGCGGAAATACATTTCTAATACTAGAAAAAAACATTGGGCTCTATATGGGCTGTCCAGAAAAAATCCAGAAAAATTAACGCGCCATGTTATATTTTGGCGTACCGTGAACTAAATATAAATAAAAATAAAGCAGGACGTAACTTAAATAATACAGTAATATTTTCTAAATGTGCATTAAGCATTTATGTTTATACTTATTACATTAATGCATTTTTTCCCCAAAGTAAAATGTCAAACAACAATAAAAATAAAAATAAAATTTTATGAAATAAAATAAAAAGGAGTGGAAATAATTTTAAATTTTTTAGAAAAAAAATATATATATATATATATATATTTTTTTATATATATTTTTTTTTATTACATGATTTGATTTTATTTAAAGTAAAATATCAAACAACAAATAAAATATCATGTGCTCTATATAATCACTTTTATTCAAAATGTTGGGGTACTGCATAATGCTGGATTAGAAAAAAAAAATATTGTTTCAAATAAAATATTATTTTGATGTTGAAAAAAAAAAAAAAAAAGTACATTATTTAATTTGATCTAAACAGCAATAACAATATCCTGCTGGCTTAACGTTCATTTTTATTTACATTTTGGGGTATTGCATAAAAATGCTGTATTTGAGAAATAAAATAAAATAAAATAAAATAAAAAGCAGTACAAGTTGTACATATACTCATTTTTATTCCAGTTTTGAGGTATTATGTTAAAATACTGGATTAAATTAAAATACAATTTAATGAAATAAAATAAAATAAAAAGGCAGTACGGAAATAAAACAGTAATTGTTTCAAATAAATTATTATTATTTTATTTATTATTTTTTTTTTTTTTTTTTTGTGTGTAAAATTACATGATTTGATCTTGATTAATATGATTTCAAGTTAAACTTCAAACAACAATTACAATATCCTGTGGTTTATGTAATCACTTTTTTTTCAACTTTTGGGTTATTGCATAAAAATGCCGGATTAGAAATGAATATTATTACGTTTCAAACAAAATAATTCTTGATGTTGTAAAAAATTACATTTTGTACATTATTCAATTTTATCCAAACGACGATAACAATATCCTGTTATCTACGCACTCATTTTTTTAAATTTAGATTTCGGGGTATTGCACAAAAAAATAAAATGAAATAAAAATATGCATTCGTTTTTGTTCAGGAAGTGTTTTTGCAAAATGCGAAAAACTAGGATGGAAAGATTTTACCAAGCAACTCACTGAATGCACATCGGGATCCCGCTTCACGCTCGCCGGGTCCGTCCAGGTCCTGAAAGACACAGAAACAGTTATTGCTACTCTCTTTGTAATATTATACAACGCAGTTCTGCGTGAGACTTCATGCATTTGTTGTGCAATAATGCATTTTGGAATCACATATAAAAGTCACATATAATAATAATAATAATAGCCAGGTTTCTATTGTTTAATCGAAGTATGTGCATTAAAGTCAAGTCAGTATATTTATGTATAGCGCTTTTAACGATACAGAAAGTGCCCGAGCACTTAACTTCACTGTATTTTAATGTTAAATTACATAGTTTATCACACTTTGGAATAACAATAACAATATCCTATCCATCCATTTAAATAGCATATGATTTACTTTTTTCTCCATTTCGTTTACATTTTAGGGTATTGCATAAAATGCATACAAAATAAATAAATAACAGCTTAAAAATATAAAAAAAAATAATATATATATATATATATATATATATATATATATATATATATATATATATATATATATATATATATATATATAAATAAATATATAAAAATAAATATTTATAAAAATATATATATATATATATATCAGCTTCTGAACAGTGATTCAGAAAGCCTTCGCTCGATTGAAACGACTCATCAGAGGCCTCGTACCCCGCCTGAACCCCCCGCCACGGCCAGATAGAAATGCATCTGTTGCCGTGCTATTATTAGAGCGCTCTCATGCCTCTTTCGCGATAGTAGACGTCCACAGCCTCGATCCGTGAATTAGCAGCTCCAACATTTTTGGAGCCTACGCACTTCTTAGCCCACACTCCCGCTGCCATCCCACAAATTAAAATGTGTGCACTCGAGACGTATTTGGCGACCGGTTTGGAGGAAGGTAGCATCGCACGACCTGCTCACCGATGGATGTGAATGGGTGCCGTCAGAACGAGAGTGCAAAAACACCACAGTAACGCACGAGCGATCCGCAGCACTCCACTCAATAAAGCTCATCCTGACGGCACCCATTCACCTCCATTGGTCCTCCAAACAAGCTCATCTACGTCTCAAACAGGCGAGAAGACTCATTTTTGGCCACTATTTATGAACTAATAACTGATAATCAAATGCAATAATGCAAAAAAATAAACTCAAAGTATAGTCTGTGAACTTTCGGATGCTCAAAAAAACACATTTCGACTAAGCATTTGTTTTAAAAAAAAAGCTGCCGGCTCGTGCAATTATAAAACAAACGATTGCGAGTATTATAAATGGATATGATTAAAAATGCGTATGAAAGACGCGCGCGTTAGGTTTTCTTCTAAGGCACAAGTTGCTTAAATATCTCCATGCAACGCCGCTGAGTTGAGTTAACGACGATAATCGCGACTGAAATATTTCTAATCGTACCGAAGCCGCCGTTTTTCGTAGCGGACCTCGACTGGACCCCAGCGTGACCTGAAAGCCCCCGAGCTGGGGCAGCTGGCTCCCGATCGAGTCTCTCCCGGTCCGCCCGTGAAGTTTTCCCGCCACGTGCCGCGCGGCCATCTGCTCGCTGGAAACGCAGAGCGGACACGGGCCGCTGGGAGAGGAGCTCTCGGAGAGGTTTCTGCGCTCCTGCAGGAGGTGGCACGGAAAGTCGTGCGCGTCGGGGTACAGTTACGCAATATAGTTCATAATTCGTTTTATACACAGCAATATGGATGGCGTTTGGTGCCAGAGCCGAGCGGGGGGGACGGCGGGAACTCGTACGAAGACCATCCTGGGCTTGCTGCGTAAAACTAGCAGCGCTTACTAGCAGACGACTCTAAGACTGTGCGCGGTTTTAAATCCATAATCAGTTATAAAACAGCAATAGCAACCAGATTTGCATCCGCAGCAAGGCCCAACGCAAGCTTTGTTTAATTGCACAGAAAATGTAATCATTTTATGTGATCTAACAAGACGTGCGTTTGCTAAGGTGCAACCATGTTTAAAAAAAATTAATCGAGTAGATGCAACCAAAAAAAAAAAAGGTCGTGCAAGTTTAACCCGACGATGTGGCTAAATTATTTTTATTATTTATTATTTGCAACTTTTAGCATTCCTGGCCTTTTTTTTTTTTTTTTTTTTTTTTTTTTGCAAGACTG
>NC_056723.1:1755084-1770084 GCF_018831695.1 Puntigrus tetrazona | reverse complement strand
ACATATATATATATATACACATATATATAACACACACACATATATATATATACACACATATATAAACACACATACATACATATATAACAACACTTCTCCAGTTGTTTTTGTATCACTTTCTGAAATGCAATTTTTGGAAAAAAACGATGCAAACGATGCCTAATCTAACAAAATGCACGTTCATTTCCAGAACATAATTATGAACACGCGGTTAAAGCCATATTCACGATTTTTGTTCAATTCTATTTGCACATTAGAGTTCAAGGTTTTATCAAATGTCGCACAAATGGCACGAACGGACACGTCTAGAAAAAAGCCTCAGAATATAGAAAGGAATAAATCTGTGAAACCCGGTCTGCGCACGAAAAAACTCATTTTGAGCAAACGGCCTTTAAATATACGCGGCGTAAACGTATAAAAGACGATGAGTGACGCGAACAAACCCTTTTATAAAAGCCTTCGCAAAACAGAAAGGAATAAAGCTATACCTCGTATGAAATCTACATAAGCAGACAGATTTAAAGCGCAATAAAATAAAGTGCAACGTGACTTTACATAAAGCAAAATTTGAAATGCTTTTGCCCGTGGGGTCTTGCTTTATTGACCTTTTTGTAATTTAGCAACTGTGCTGAACTGAAATCATTTCGTAAGCGCACTGGGCATTATGGGAGGACTCCAGGGGGCGACGCGATCAGGTGCATAAGAAGAGCATTTATTATACCGCTACTTTATAAAAACGGCAAACTGCTCTTTTATGAATATATTTCAGAACTAATAGTGCAAAAGCAATCAATGCATTTTGGTGCAACACCTTCCTCCGAACCTGAACTTGATTATTAAATGCACAAGCATTCATTTTTCTAGATGTAGTTTTTTTTTTGAAGCAGTTATGACAGATAATAATAATATCTGTACTGACCTGTGCATTTTGATTAGTCCATTTCAAACTTTCCTTCTGCCTAAAAAAAAATTATTAGGCCCAAATCAATGGTTTAGTGAATTAAAATATTTGTTTTCAATAATTTACTTGCATGAATTAAACTTTTCATGTAATAATTATATATATATATATATATATATATATATATATATATATATATATATATATAAATATATAAATATTTATATATAATATATATAAATAAATTATATAAATTATATATATATATATATATATATATATATATATATATATATATATATATATAAGTGTCTGCTTAAAAGTACAGCTGTAACACTGATATTTGTTGTATTTCACTGAGAACGAAAGAACACTTTGTTTAATTAAAGCACGCCGTTCATAAACATTTTGTCATTCGTTTAACGAAGTAAACCATCAGTACGCTTAACTAACGACTACGACGGAGGTTTAGGGGAGCATTTATCAAAGACGTGCAAAAGTTGAAGTGATCGGTTATTAAATGAGCTGATCGTGAAAAACCCACCGCGTTTTGAATCGACGCCAATAAGGAGATTAAACGTGAACGTGCCGTTCAAAAAGACACGGCCAAAATTGAATATTTGGCAATTTTGCAAAAAAAAAAAGCATGGCATTAGTTGGAAAAATGCCAAGAAATTCATAATGTTTTTTTTACTAAAGCACATGATCTGCATTTACAAACTAAACATTTGCTAGTATATATATATATATATATATATATATATATATATATATATATATATATATATATATATATATAAGGTATGCAAGGTATTGCAACTTTTTGAAAAATGAAAAAAAGGTAGTATTATCTAATCGAGTGTGGACACATTTTAGTCGTTTTCCGAGTTTAAAAACAATTTAAAACAATTTTAAAACAACCTGATGAGTGTAAAACTCGTGATGCGTGAAGATCTCCATCCTTTTTATCTATAAAACTTATTTTTCTTTACTACCAACATAAGTAGAGTGTGCATTTTTTAATACGAAACACATTAAAATATTTTAAAAATGCATGCATCTACAGCTTTTGTAATTGCATTTTAATTATGTCTTCTTTTTTTTTTTGGTCTCACTTCTCTGTAAAACATCGAATGCGAACTGCAGAAACACAAAAAGACGCGTAAATCCGTTTTGCCACCGACAAACTTTACAAAGGATTATCCAGCAGTAAATGACCCAATAAATCTGTCAGCTAGCGCAAATTATCCTAACGTCGCGGCGAACTCGATGAAAGCTCGGACTTTGAAGAAGAGAAACGAATTGCGATGAAACACGTATTTCGGGAAACACGATGTTTAAAAGTGTTCAGGTCGTCCTGCTAATGTCTCAAACACGTTGCACGCCAAAAAAAAAAAAAAACTATAAAAAAGATAATTGCTACAAATTTAATAGGATTAAAAATACTTAAATGGATTAAACCAAAAACAAGATGCAGAACAATAAATGTCCTGCAGTGCACCATTAAAGCCGTAAAAAACAAAACTAAACTAAACATTGAGCACCGTTTTTTGGGACTGAACTGTCTGCAGTTTTTTTTTTAGACAATACACACGCTAACAGAAACCAAGCGTCACAAAATGTTGTGTGTAACACCCGCAATTGTGCGTTTGTCGTTTCTTAGTGAAATATTTAAAACGTTAAAACATGCATTTATGTTTTTTTTACAGGCTAGTACACACACACACACACACACACACACACACACACACACACACACACACACACACACACACACACACACACACACACACACGCACGCACGTGCTGAAGGCAACGCAAAACACACATTTTGCACAGATATTACATAAAGCTAATTATAAATAAAAGGCTAGGCCTGTTTTGAACAAATAAATACATTTATGGATCGCTTTTGTCTGAGGAAGGACCTCGGATGTCTTCGAAATGCAAAAAGTCTGACGATGATGAGTCGGTATTTTAGTTTTTAACAAACGTGCACAAAATAATCGCAAAAAGATTTAAAAGCTCGATTTAAATTAGATAAAATCAGGAGGTGTGTGTGTGTGTGTGTGTGTGTGTGTGTTGGTAAATAGACCACTTTTGACAGAACATTAGTGTCTTAAAATACAGTGGAAACTATAAAACAATTAATCTATCTAAGTTTAATTTAGTTAATATAATATATGCATTTTTTTATATTGACTTCAAACACCGATAGAGCTCGATTCACCCACTGAATCAAAATGGTGGACTTGAACTTCACACACACACACACACACACACTACTAAGGAATGGGACCCCCTCACTGCAGACTGTGTGTGTGTGTGTGTGTGTGTGTGTGTGTGTGTGTGTGAGATAGAGAGACCAATCTCCTTCACAAATAACTAGAACTATCCCGAAATTCAATTTAAAGCCGCATCCTACATTTATATGCATGCAGATATGTATTTTTGAAGTACTTGCGAGCAAACGTCTGATCGCTCAAGATGCAAATATTCAGAACTAACCCGAAATTCAATTCTAAACCGCGTGCTGCATTTTAACCGACACACTTCTAGGTGTGTGTGTGTGTGTGTGTGTGCGCGTGCGGATCTAACGTGCATTTTAATATATATATATATATATATATATAGCATGTTAGATTTTATGCATAAAAATGTTAGAAGTCTCCGCGTTCGATGAAGTGCCCTGTTTCCGTTCTGAGTCAGAATCCCTAAGTCAGCAAATTCAACGACTGCAGGTAAAATCTCACACACACACACACACACACACACACACACACACACACACACACACACACACACACGCACTAGGCCACAATTCGGGAATCCAATTGAATAAATCCACACCCACAATGACAGTTATAGCAGGACTATTTGGCCGGAAGGCATAAATCTGCACCACACACACACACACACACACACACACCTTACAACAGAATATTAAACTGCCTCACAATAATCAGAAAACAAACAACCTTTACAAAAAAATGCAATCCGAAATTCTCAAGATCGTAAATAACCACTAGTGCATAAACAGTGGTCTAGTTCCAGTAACATTATTTAGGGAATATGCTTATAAAATTAAGCGTTTCGATATTTATTTTTAATTCATGAAAGCCTCCAGATACACACAGATGAGTTATAGCTCATTTTTAGGGACGCCATATTGCCTTAAAAGCTTCAAACGTGTAAAAATAAATAAATTAAAAAAAATCACCAGAGCTTCGTTTTTTAAATTGATCATAAATGCGTTAAATCACAATCATCAGGATTATACCGCATTTGTGTTGCTTTGTAAACGTGCGATGCGATGAGCGCATGTGCAATCTGTCCGTTTAAAATTATAAAAAAAAAATGCCGTAATGCAATTACAACAAATGCATTTAAACGCAACGAATAAAAATAAATCGCAGTAAATAAAAGGCACAGTACGGTGGATCAAAGGCCCAGCTCTGCTGCCAAGACTGTAATTCAATAGAGGCCAGATACAAAGAGGAAAGCCAGGCCTCTCGCTACCGATTAGAATTTAGTAAGAAATAACAACAGCATTTTAGCCCAAACATAAATGCTGAAAAATACCCATGTCGTTTTTAATAAAAGCAAAGCAGTCGCTTGCAAAAGTGGTTGAAAAGTCTCAGCGCGAGCATGCTTGAGATACCCGACCGCGATCTTATTTCGGACACACTGCAGAGTTCACCGCGTTTGGAAACAATCCTGACTTCGCTTCGAACCGCGAGCGATGCGAAACGCGCAAGAGAAGTTTGCAGCTCTCTTCGCGTTCGCATTTTAACTCGCCGTACGCCGTCGCCAGTGCGGGCGAAAAAAAGGGGAAGAAAAAGCATGCACACGCACGCCGCTGTGACTTACGCGCGTCTGCGAGGACGTCGGCGTCCGGAGGCAGCGCTTTCCACAGGCCGCTTTTTTCTTGCTGCGGAGGGAAGGAAAGAGAGAGAGAGAGAGAGAGAGAGAGAGAGGGGGCACGCGAGCGCGTCCCGCTCCGCCGTCCCGTCTGGTCTCGAATTCCAGTTCCCCCTCTCGGCAGGTCCGCGCAGGGCTCTGGTTTTAGGCTCGCCGGCTGCTCGGCTGGGCCTCTGGAACAATAGGAGGCCTCCGGGGCGTCTGGGAGGCGTGTGTGAACCCCGTCTGCGGACTGGAGCGCGTCTCGCTGAATGGTGCGTGTTAGCAAACACACAATTAGCGTGTCTGCCACATGCAAATGGTCCTGCGGTTACCACGGCACATGCGATCGGCTCTCGAAGGCCCGAGGAGCATCGGGGCAGGCTTGAATAAACGCCCCCCCCCCTCCTCCCGCGCACCTCCTCTTTCACGATCCTCTTTTTCCGCGTCTTCCCTTCCCCTCGCAACCATCCTTCACTTTTTTCAGCGATAGTCGCACGCGAGTTCGCGGTTTCCACTCACCCCCGACGCTCCGCCGCCGCGCTCGGCTTTTGCGACCTCCGTTCCAGAGCGGAGCAGCTTCACTACCGAATCCCGCGGAAACGGGGAGCGGGTGAGCGGCGGGGTCAGTACTTCCGAAAAGGCAAATCCAGCAGGTTTTTCGGCCTCGAGCTGCGCCGGCGTGGGCTGCGGGGGTCGAGGTGGACTGCAATCAGAAACGAAAAACAAACAACAACAAAAATAAAAAAAAGTCCGAAGAGGCACTTCGCGGACCGGTGACGGGATTCCGCGACTTGGGCGCGCGAGGGAGCGCAGGAGCACACTGGAAAGCTGGGAGCGTGTTTGGCAGGCTTGCGGTGGAGCCTCTTTCGCGCTCTAGTCAGGAGGCCCTCGCGGTAAAAAAAAAAGAAAGAAAGAAAAAAAAAAAGGTTTTTTCTTTCCCCTTTTTCCCCCCCTCGCACTCTCTAAACTAGTCTCCAGCGGGTCTCCACCTTGCGAAGACGGCGGAGCTCGGGCAACCCGTACAGAAAGCGAAAGAACGGTGGAGAGGGAAAGAGAGATATGAAACTGAAGACGTAGAGGGGTGAAACTCCTCATCAGACGTCCCACATGGCCTTGCACTTGAGAGAGAGAGAGAGAGAGAGAGAGAGAGAGAGAGAGAGAGAGAGAAAGAAAGAGAGAGAGAGAGAGAGAGAGAGAGAAGTGGGAGGGCAGAAAAACTGCAAGTACGGAGCAGGAGGAGAAAGACGGAGAGAGAAAGAGAGAGAGTGTGTGACATAGATACTCCTCCCCCAGCGCGCAGACTCAGTGTGTTTTCTCACACACACACACACACACACACACACACACACACACACACACAATCCAAGCAGAAAGCAATGAGAAATGAGTGGAAACACAGCAGAAGGACGCAACTTTCTGCAGAAAAAGTATCTGAAAAGTAGCTTCAGGTGGATTTATTTTCAATTCTTCTTTTTCGTCGTGCATTCGCTTTAACGGATTGCGTCAAACGGCATTCCCGAAACCCCGAACGCCGCAGGTTTTTTTTACTCTCGAACACAAAGTAGACCTCTCCGAACGATCTTAAAAGGGCCGGTAACGCCCCAAGTAAGCAAACCGATGACAAAATGGTTGCCGGTTCACACGTGTTCGGACTCAACCTGCTAATTTCGAATTGATGTGAAAAAAGGGGGATTTTAGGGATTAACAATTTAACATCTTAAAACTTTGGTGTCTTGCTCGATAAGCGTGATGTGACTTCTGACGGCTTGGAATATAGCGCATTGCATGGCCCACCGTTATGATACTATAGGAATGATGTACAGAAAAGAGATGAATAAAACAACATGCAAATTGCCAAATAAAATATCCAACTAATTTAATTTATGCAGTGTTTCATGCATCTGAACACTAATAAAATACTATTTTCCAAATCGGAAACGGGTGCGTTCTGCCAACAAATTATATTTACTTTAATTTAACGTTAACTTAAATTCAAAAGCCATATATCATCTTTACTGACCGAGCTTATTAGGGGAAAATGGTTTGTCGTACGCCGCGACTGATTAAAAAGCTGTTGTCGTTTTCGCACAAAAATGATTTTCGCATTAAAAATACCGAAATGGTCGCTTTTTGTTTAGATCGAAGTCTTATAAATGCATTACCACAGACGATAGTCTAAACTAATACATTTCTCATACCTTCTCAAAAATGACAGTATTGGTTAATAAAAATCAACCCCTGGTTCATAAAAGTGCCTGTGCTTAAAGAAGCACCCACGTCCAGCCAATCAGAGTCTCCGCTCTGGATTTAAGGAACAGCTCCGACCTTCCAGCCAACGAGAAAGCAGGATAGAGGACAGGCTCCGCCCCCCGCGACACAGCTCTCCTCACGTGCCCTTTCTCTCTCTCTCTCTCTCTTTCCCTCTACCCCTCGTTCATCCGTCCATCTGCCCCGTTCCCTTAAATCCCTCCCTTGCGGTGACAGAACGAGGCTGGGAAAGAAAACGGCAAAAACATTCGCCGCTCCTTCACACACACACACACACACACACACGCCCTCACCGCGCAGCAAGGGAAGTGCGGCGATGCCGTTTCCCTCCATTTCTTCCCAGCGTCCGACACCGCGACAGGTTCTATTGTAACGAATCAAAAGGAAAACGGCACGGCGAAAACGGTTCTGTTTGCTCTGGCCCTCGCTCCAGAAAGCCCTCGAGGCCGGACTCGCTGTACAAACTTTTTTTTTCCCTCCGAATGCAGCTCTCTCTCTCTCTCTCTCTCTCTCTCTCTCTCTCTCTCTCTCCCTCGCTCTTCCTCTCGGCGGCTCGGACTAATGAGAGTGCAGAAAGAGAGAAAGCCTGCGAACTGCGAAAATCTCTTTCCAGCTCTTGCGGACTTGCTCAACGCTCCTCTTCGCGGTCTCTCTGGGGACTGTGGGAAAACTTGTGACATTTCCCGAAGGTGGGGCTGCCTTCCTAACCTTCTCTCCGTGTCTAAAAGCCGCGATCGGGGCTGATCTGACATGGCCGATGCGCGAGGGCGCACCCGTCTCCTTCCGTCTGTCCTCGCGCGCCAAGCAGAACCGCAGAGTTAGTGCGTTCGGGGTGAAAAAGCTCGTGCGGCCTGTTGGACATCATCTACGGCGTTAGGTAGGGACCCCGCCGTTTTCCTCCCACGTCACATCTCGCCACGGCTTCCGACCAATCGGCGGCGTCGCTGATAAAACCGGCACGCGCTTATATTTCATTTCGAACTTCAGGAAGCCCATTGCGTCCCCAAAGAGCGAGCGAGCGAGCAGCACAGCAGCAGCTTTATCTTTTGTTATTTACCCGGAGCGTCTCTCCGTTCATTAGGTTTGTTTGCAGCCTCCGTCCAAGGACAAGCGTTTGCTTGCAGGTTTAGACGGCCAACTATTGAAGACCCGAACTTCAGCGGCCGCTTTGTGTCTAAACGCGACAAAACAGAGCAGCGCATTTCAGACGCGTCGTGAATCCCAATAGCTGCGCGTTCGTTCGCAATCACAACGATGCTACGATTGCCACATTCAGTGAGCGATAACAGATCGCTGAAAACGTAATGCTAATATTAATACGTCGCAAATACACTTCACCTCTCTAAGGCCGAGCACGTCACAAAATGGCGGCTGCCACCATCTCGTAGACGTCGACCGTTTTAGATCATTTCTGCAAAAAACACAATAAAGGTTGCATTGTAAAAATGTATTTATTCATTTTTTTCTGCATTTCAAACTAGTTTAACCGCTACTCTTGCTGCAAAGCACTTACAGAGGAAAAAAAATATATATTTTGGTGTTTTTCTCATTTCGTTTTGTGCAACTGTCGTTCTTTTCGATAATGCAATAAACAATTGCATTAAGATTAAAATGGAAACGCATAGCCGTTGCGTTCAAATTGAAAACAAAATCGAATGCATTTAAATACAAACGCATGCATCTGAAAAGTGAAACGCATTGCAGTTGCAACAAACGATAAAATGCTTGACAGATGCATTAAAATGTATCCGTTGCCTTAAATGCATTTGTATTTATTTGAATGCACTGCAACTTTTTCCCCCTCGAGTAAGGGAAGCTGCATCTGAATGTTTCCTCAGAAGAATCAGACTTTAACTGGATGCCGAAAATATAATAATTTTCCGACCAGCACAGATATTTATCTGTACATTGGAGTCAGCGCTGTATTCTTTGATGTGGTGACGCAAGGATAAGTCGTCCGTACGAGGCCAGAAAGCACGAGGTGGTGCGACAATCCTCGCCAGATTCACACACACACACACACACACACACACACACACACACACACACACACACACACACACACATAACAGGAAACGCCGGACAAACGAAAGCCAACAAGAACACGGCCAAGAGACGTCTGGAAAAATGGATCCTAGGAGCTTTGAGGTAATTATTCTTCAAAAGCGCTGCACCGTTTGTTTCTACAAACATGCGAGTTGCGCACAACAACAACAACAACAACAACAACTATAAATCAAATTAATTTTAATCTACTCCATCCGCACCATTTAGACCGCATTTAAATAACGTCACATATCCGCGGTGCACAAATAAACTCCCGACTTCACACAATAAAGGCTGTTTTCGGCGGTCCGACCTCTGACCCCCAACACGTGCCTAAAGAAGCGCTCCATTGACTCCCGCTGGGTCAGACAAAAAGGTCACGACCCCGGGGTCAAAAGCGTTACTCAAGGGGCCGTTCAAGCTAAATTGAGAGGGTGCGACAGTTGTTTGCTTTGACAAGGTAAAGATTACGCTCACATTAAGTGTTGCCGACAAGCGGGTCGGGCCCTTGGGAGTGACCCCCGGGACCTCAGGCAGCTCCTCTTATTAACTGCTGCTGACCTTTGACCTCTGGCACCATCCAAGCGAATCCAGGTTCTCACGCTCGCGGACGCGTCCCGCTCGGGCACCCGATGCGTAGAAATCCAGAACTCCACGCACGCTTGCTATTATCGCGCAGTTATTTCAATAAAATGTCGCATTTTAAATTTTGGAATTTTGGTTACTTTTGGAACCTTTTGATAGTTATTTACAAACAACGGAACGCCGCTCAACGAAACATTTAAAAGAAAACGAGATCGCTTTCAGACGTTGAAAAGTAAAACGGAAAACTGGTTTCCAACGACTGTGAAAATGCTAGAGTGGCATCTGAAGAAAATGTAATAATTATGCAATATAAGTTATTAACATTTTTACCAGATTGTGGTACGTTTTTGCAAAAAAAAAAAAAAAAAAAGACCAATTAATTTGTCCTATTAAAATTGTGCAAAGCTCTTAAAATGTTAAATATGTTTAAATGCTTATTATGCATGAAGAAAGTCTAAAATAAAAACAATGTGAGGGAAAAATATATATATAGTGTTTTTCTGCAAATGAGAGAGAGTGTGTGTGTGTGTGTGTGTGTGTGTGTGTGTGTGTGTGTGTGTGTGTGTGTGAGAGAAAATATCCATTTAGTTTTTTCTTTCAACCTAATTCACTCATATTTAATTTTATTAACTACACTCAAAAGTCACATCAAAATAATTTTTAATAACTGTTTTTTATCTATTGTTTTTATTTATTATTGATAATAAAAACACGCAGGTAATTAGATTATTTTAAAATCCCTTTTTGTGCCGATACGTTTACACTAAGCTGCCAAATATTATTTTCATATTAAAATTATGTTTTTTTTTAATAATAAAAAATAATAATTCCTCGTCACAGGCCGTCTTCGTTGACATCCAGTGAAACAAAAACAGATTTTTTTTTCATTGCAAAAATTTTTTTTTCACAAACATTTATTGCATGCGAGGAATAAACGTGTGTGAAAACATAATTCAAAAACACACACTAAACTGCTGATAAATACAGTTATTAATTTCCCATTAAACCGTGCTTTTCTCTGCAGAACAAAAAAACGTCACCGGCGAGTCGGCTTTCAATGACACGCGGATATAAAAATAAAAAAGAAACATAAATGGACATTTTCGAATGGCTGGTGCGCTGAGAACGGCGGCGTGTAAACTCACCGGACCTGCGCCGCTCCGTCCAGCTCTCCTCTGGACTCCGACTGAAGCCGCGTCCTTCTGTTCGGGCCGCTCTTCATCCGAAGCTGGCACGGGACGTGACCTGGCACGCGGCGGGCCGAACTAAAAAGGAGAGAGAGCAAGAGAGAGAGAGAGAGAAAGCCACCGGTCAGAGGAGAAAAAACGCTGAAACGAACCAGGTGCGAAGCGAAAACTCTGGGGATCCCGCAGGAGGCAGCGATAAAGAGCGGCGTTAAATGCGCTCGGGTAGGGACCGGGACGCTGCCCGCTTCACAGCCGTTAAAACACACTTCTGAGGAGTCTAAAACCCCACAAATGTGACCCCGAAGCGCACGAGCGGCGATTTGGTGCAACAGGCAAAAATACACAGCGTGGGCCTGGATAATGAAGATATTAGGAAAAGATCACGTGCCATGCAGGTATGTTGTAAATATAGTAAATACGCTTTGCTAATAACGTCGTTTGGATGACTTTTAGGGTGATTTTAAATGTTTTTTTTCCCCCCCAGCTCAATATCGTCCTCTCCTAACTCCGCACGTCAACGGAAAAAATGATTTTGCAGCTTCCAGGTTCGAAAAACTGACACTTCGTGGACCGAACTGGCAAACATTCAGCATTGCAAAATTATAAGTGAACGTCTATAGCATTTTTGCCATCTTGTAGATTTTATATTTTGTATATAATTCCGTTTTGTTATGCGTCTTGTCGTCCTGTCGCAAAACGAAGTCCTCGTACGTGTAAGCATACAGAGTTGATTCTGATTCTGAAATGTTATTCATAAATGATCTTTTTTTTGGGGGGGGTTGCGTGAACTTCAACCGAACCTTTTTTTGATCGCAATGCAATTTTAAATCGTCTAGAAACGTTTCCTTCTGTTAACCTTTCCCTTTCTTCAAAAGGCTTTTTCCGGCCGATACGAACATTCCATTCCAAACATTGCCGGAACGTTACTTTTGAGTGAAATCAGCAACATTTTAAAAAAAAAAACATCAGTTGAACGTGAACCTTTTTATCTCGTCGTTGGTTCATAACTCGCCAGAACATTATATATATATATATATATATATATATATATATATATATATATATATATATATTTTTTTTTTTATGCATTAACATCTACATCGTCTGTAATAATTTTCAAATGCATCTGAAGTGGTTGAACTCTCATTCACAATTAAAATCCAATCAAATAAGTTGCTTTGGATGAACATGATTGTAAATAACGCAGCGTCGTGGCTGGACGCTTAGAAACTGTTGCTAGGATCTCTTCTTTTTTTACTACAGCTTGACTTTTCTTCATCATGTCTGGAATCTGCTGGTGATTTTTAGCGGCTGTGTAAAAGTATAAACCACTACCGGTTAGTATTTAAAACCTCTTTTTGTCAATCTGTTCGCTTTAAAAGCGTAATTGTGCCTTTTTCTGTGCATGAATGACACAAAATACCATGCAACACACTAAAATACAGACAAACTGAATAACCGAGGATGTTTCTGATCACAAAATTATATTTGGCAGTTGTTCCATCAGCTAGTTTTAACGAGTGAACACATTTATTTGGACTGCGTTTAGACGCTAAAAGTAAAAATTATGTCGCCGCACTCTTTTTTTTAAAAATCGAGACTTAGAGGTTTTACTTTTCATAAATTATTTTACTTTATAAAACAGAAAAATAAATAAAATCTAGTGACTAAGCTGCACGTTTAGCATCGCCTCTAAAAAAAAACGACAGAAATGATTTACTTGTACATTTACTGTAACGTGAATGTGCTGTAATTTTAATTAAAATAATTTAATAATAATAAAAAATTAAAATTAAATAAAATTATATATATATATATATATATAAGCCACAATTCAAGCACTTTCAAATAAAGCAATTTTAGAAATAATCGACTTTCTAAAAATAAATAAATAATAACCGTACATTTATATTACAATCTAAAATATAAAACGAGGCTTTAAAAATAAAATCTAGTGATGTTTAGCATTGCCTTCAAAAAACTATGGGGATGATTTCATGTGAATGTGCTGTAATTTTAATTAAAATAATTTAATAATAATAATAATAAAAAATTATAATAAAAAAATAAAATAATAATAATATATATATATATATATATATATATATATATATATATATATATATATATATATATATATATATATATATATATAATCGACTTTATAAAATAAATAAATAATAACCATCCATTTATATGGCAATCTAAAATATAAAATTAGGCTTGGTGCAAAAAAAAAAAACTAACTAAAAAAACAACCTTTACTAATCTACAACGCTAGCATCGCTTCTAAAAAACTATGTAAATATTTCCTGTATATTTACTTTCATAATGCTTCGTACGCGATTTAAGAGAAAGTGCTGTGATTTCCAAATAATCATTGCAAATGAACAGAGCCGAGGTTAAGTTCAATTTTGAGTTCGTGGCGATATCGCCCGTCCCTTGACGTCTAAATCCCGCCGCTTTCAGCCCAAGCAGAGGTCGGCTGACTTTTCCTTGTGAACGTGAGCGGCTGTACGATCCCGGCCTCTCACCTAAAGACAGACGGAGCCGGAGTTAATAATCCCCACCCCCCAGCTTTTTCATTTTCCAAAGGTAGAGCCGTCTGTCCGTCCGGGACTGTCTCTCTCTCTCTCTCTCTCGGTCTAGACCGAGGGGGGCTGGGTGGACTCGGGGAGATCACGTGTGCCAAGCCCACCACAAAAGCCTCTTTTATGAAGAGCGTATGCAGATAGAGCTGCCGCTTTTGTGCTCGGAGGAGGAGGGAGAGAGAAAGAGAGTTAGATGTAGATGCTCGGAGAGCTCGTGATTGGTGTGAAATCGAAAACACCACCCGCTTCCAAGTGTTCGGTAAAGAAAGTTTGCTGGCCTTTCGGCTCGTCTGGACGCCGCTTCTCGAGCGCAAGACATTCTGGCTCGCGAACAGAAAATTAATAGAAATCTTTTTTATTGGATTAATATTACCATTATCTTTTTAGAAGCAACAATATGCGACGTTATTAGAATAAATGTGTACTTTTTATAATATGTCTTGAAGCCCTAATAAAAAAATTAATAAAAATTCACCGTCGTCATTAATGTTGTAAAAATTTAAATCTTTTTGATTTTTTTTTTTTTTAAGAATTTGATGCATTGCTTAATTTTTTTTCCTTTTTTTATTTTATATTTTAAGGTTTTATTTTAATTGTAGTTAATTTTGTATTTTTATTTTTTTTTGCAAACGCTTTTTTTTTCTGTTTTTAGTCATTATATAAGAAAATAATCTAGAAATAATCTAAAAAATAACCTTTTTTCTAGACTGCGTTATTGCTTTTATTTTTTTTATTAGGTTTCATTTATTTTTATTCCTGTTGTAGTTTTTATTTCCAGTATTTTTAGTGCTTGAACCTCAATTTATTAACCTAATTAATTATCTAACATGTTGATAATTAAATGTCATTTTATATACCTGTGGTTACTTTTGCTTCAAACAGCCACTAAAAAAATCGAGACACTGACATCGAGAGAAACCTGTTAGTTAGAACTTCATATTAAAATTCATTTCGGCTTCTATTCAGCTAAATAGTTTAAGTTAACGATACAAATCAGCCACAATCCATCCTGCTTTAATGAACATTTAAAGTGACAGACTAATGAACACAATGTCGCTGCAGTTTGGTTAAGATGCTAATATAGTTATTAATGCAGTTAAAGATTAAAGATTAAGCAGCACTGATGCATTCTGACCACGTATGTCAGCGCGCGCACACACACACACACACACACACACACACACACACACACACACACACACACACACACACACACACACACACACACACACACACACACACACACACACACACACACACACACACTGTCTGAGGGCTGATTTGTCTTGTGCCACGGGGAGAAAGAAGTTGGCACAGACTCTCACCCGCCATTTTACTCCAAACCGGCGACATCTACGGTGACTCCTAAACACATCCAGCGCTCAATCACACCGATTCCTCAAAAAACAAAGCCTCGGCGTCTCAATCGGCCGGCGTTTCGGTGCTATCAATCACCGACGTGTTATCAGCTAATCGCAAGCAGACACAAAACACAATGATGAATCTCCTTCTGAGCCAC